>NW_012271360.1:5835-12691 GCF_000151885.1 Dipodomys ordii
TGGGGCCTGAACTCTGGGCCTGGGCGCTGTCCCTCAGCTCTTCAGCTCAAGGCTAGCGCTCTACCACTTGAGCCACAGCGCCACTTCCGGATTTTTTCTTTTTGCTTATGTGGTGCTGAGGAATCGAACCCAGGGCCTCATGTGTGCAAGGCAAGCACTCTACCACTGAGCCACCTTCCCAGCCCCTTTGAGAGACTCTTACCTCCAATAAACCACCAGAAACCCAGAAGTTATGCTGTGGCTCAAGTGGTAGAGTGCTATCCTTGAGCTGAAGAGCTGAAGGACAGTGCCCAGGCCCAGAGTTTAAGCCCCACAACCAACAAAAGGAAGGAAGGAAGGAAGAAGGGAGGGAGGGAGGGAGGGAAAAGAAAGAAAGGAAAGAAAGAAAGAGAAAGAAAGGAAGGAAGGAAGAAAAGAAGTAAAGGAAGGAAGGAAGGAAGGAAGACAGAAAGAAAGTGTCCTCTTTGCTGGGATCAGATGCCTTCTGGGATGTGCGGACAGTCAAAAGCATACTCCCGATGCCCGGTCCTGCCTCCCTTCCCATCCTTCTCCTGATAGCCTGCCCTTCCATAAACCAAGTTCCTTGTCTTAGTCTTTTTGTGAGAGAAATCATATTTATGACATTCCACAATGCACCTTGTGGTTCTAGAGATCAAACCCTGCACATACTAATCACACATTATCACTGAGTTACTTCTTTGTGTCTAGGGGGCCACTGGCTCATGCCTATCTATAATGTTAATAATTCAGGAGGCAGAGAGCTGAGGATTTAAGTTCAAAGCCAGCCTCAGCAGGAAAGTCTATAAAACTCATCTCTAATTACCAAAAAGTCAGAAGTGGAGCTGTGGCTCAAGTGATACAAGTGCCTGTCTTGAGTGAAAAAACCAAATGAGAGAGCAAGGCCCTGATTCAAGCCCCGGTACTGGCGTGTGTGTGTGTGTGTGTGTGTGTGTGTGTGTGTGTGCACGCACGCACACACACACACACACACAAGACACTTCTTTTGTGTAGAAATTACACCATTTCCAGGGACTAGGGTGGTATGCTAGGTTGTGAATGTATCACAATGCTAAGTACTGTTTATATAGTACATGGTTGAAAGAAAGAATGAATAATTGAATTAATACTCTGGATAGAAGATAAGTGGGTAGGGTATTATAAGGATACCCTCCCCTAGACACACACACATACACACACCACATATACACAAACACCACAAACACACACTTGTCAACATAAGCCCCATGGCTCATCCCAGTACATCCTGTCTGCATAGAGGCCACTTGCTAATAAATGTGCTAAATCAGCAGCAGATAATCCAATCTGTGAATTATCCAGACCCTTCCCAGAATCTTCCTTCCCAGTACAATCTCCCTGAGCCCTTCTGGCGCTCCAGTACTTTCCAGGGTTGGAGGAGACAATGATGCAACCGCTGTCTGTCAATACTGCTGATGCTGCACTCCAGCACTCTAATGAAAGATCAGAAACTATTAGGTAAAATCAGGTCTGGAATTGCCTGTGGATTCCAGATATCTGGGCTTATCATCAAGGAGAGCTAAGAACTGTTCATGCAGTGAAAATATTCTGATTGAAGTTAGGAAAATCATCTGCTAAATAACCAGGTTTCGGTCATTCACAACCAGAGTTTGATAAGATAATGTCTGAAAATTATTCAAGATACATATTCAGTCTTCACCTACCTTAAGAGATTTCTAGGAAGGGGAGTAGGCAGTTTTTTAAATCCTCCCTGTCAAAATCCTCCCCTGCCTGGTACCAGTGGCTCATGGTCTATAATCTTAGCTACTCAGAAGTCTGAGATCTGTGGATCAAAGTTCAAAACCAGCCTGAGAAGAAACGTTCATGAGACTCTTATTTCCAATTAACAAGCAAAAACCTAGACATGAAGGTATGGTTCAAGTGGTAAAATCCAGCATTGGGCAGAAAACTAAGTGAGAATGACAGCCTCTGAGTTTAAGCCCTAGTACCTGCATGAATGAATACATAAATAATAATAAATAAAAATGTTGCCTACCAGGCACCAGTGGCTCACATCTGTAATCATAGCTATTCAGGAGGATGAAATCTGAGAATCATGGTTCAAAGCCAAGCTAGGCAGGAAAGTCTGTGAGACTCTTACTTCCAACTAATTAGCTACAGAAAACCAGAAGTGGAGCTATGGTTCAAAGTGGTAGAGTGCTAGCCCTGAACAAAAAGAGCTTAGCACAGTGCTGAATTCAAGCCCCATAACCAACCAGAAGAAGAAGAAGGAGGAGGAGGAGGAGGAGGAGGAGGAGAAGAAGAAGAAGAAGAAGATGATTGCCTATTAACCCATCCCCACCCCTGTTCATCACCTTTACCATAAATTAAAAAATAAAAATAAATAAAGTATTGCCTACCAGAACTGGGGGAGTGTATATCAGTGGTAGAACACTGTGTACCATGTATGAGACTCTGGAGTTATCCCCAGCACTGCAAATAAGAAACAGATGAGTATGTCTGTAATCCTAGCACTTAGGAGGCTATGACCTTGAGTTTGAAGCCAACATAGGTTTCGTAGAGATGCTCTATGAAATAAATAAACCCAGTAAAACAAAGCAAAAAAAAAAAGATGAAACTAATTTCCATATATTTTACCCAATATAACAACAAAAAAAATGACCATTGCAACATATAACCTGTGGGAAGGGCTGGAGAAGCGGGGAGTGGTTCACAGTCTCTGGGGAGTGTCCCAGGCCAGGTAATTACAGGGAAAGAAGGCTTGAAACTGTTTACTAACCTTCAGTCTCAGGCCTTTTTTCCTCATCAGTAGAGATGGCTACAAAAATGTTCCTAAGAAGCCAGGCACTGGTGGCTCATGCCAATAATCCCAGCTACTCAGGGGGCTGAGATCTGAGGATCATGGTTCTAAGTCAGACTCAGCAGACCAGTCTGAGAGACTTACATCTCTAATTAACCAGCAAAAAAAAAAAAAAAAAAGCTGAAAGTGAAGGTGTAGCTCAAGTAGTAGAGCATCAGCCTTGAGTGGAAAAAGTAAAGGTGTAGTGCCCATGCCTGGAGTTCAAGACCCAGTACTAGCACAAAATAAAAAAATAAAGGGGCTGGGAAGGTGGCTCAGTGGTAGAGCGCTTGCCTTGCATGCATGAGGCCCTGGGTTCGATTCCTCAGCACCACATAAGCAAAAGAAAAAAAGCTGGAAGTGGCGCTGTGGCTCAAGTGGTAGAGCGCTAGCCTTGAGCTGAAGAGCTGAGGGACAGCACCCAGGCCCAGAGTTCAGCCCCATGACTGGACAAAAAAATAAAAAATGAAAAATAAAGAACCCAGCTGTGCACCTCTCTTATCCACCAAGAAGTTGCACCAGACTAAGTAGGAGGGCATTCAGAGCATGCGTGAGTAGTCCCCTGTATCCCTGATCCCCCATCATCCTACTTTACTTAGAGAGGTGACATCCTGCCAGGATAAACCCAGAAGCCTGAGACCCAGACAGGGAGGTCAGGCTCCAAACAACCCAGAGTGGATGAGGGATCTGATTACTCAGCTTCTGCTTTCTGTCCTAGGAATTCATGACCTAAAACACTTGGTAAGATCCCACCAGAGGGGTTGGATGGGGGTCCTTTGGGGGTGGTCCAGAGCCTCTGTGACCCTTCTTAAGGCTAGAGCTTCCTTCTCCAGTTCCTTTTAGAGCAAACACTCCTGGTCTCAGCCTTCCTCCCTCCCTGAGCCAAATCCCGGGAATTTATTTCAGTACTTGCTTCGCCCACTCTGCCTGACGTCTGTGACAAGCTGGGTGCTAGGGAGTCCTCACCATCTGCCCACCTCCACCACCAGCCAGGCAGCCCCAGGGGGTGCTGATCCTTATGCTGGGAAAGTGAGCCTATCTGAGCAAATCCACTACCAAGTTGCTGGTGATTTTATTTCTTCTTGCCTTCCAGAAAGCAAGGGTGCTCTGATGTCTATCCCAGTGGACACACACACACACACACACACACACACACACACCCCTCAAACCTTCTCTCCAGAAAGAGAAACTTTTAAGTTTTATCCATTGAAAGCTTGAAATACAAGTTTACATGTAAATGTGACCTTTCACACAAAAATTCCACTTCTAGGAAATTTTGTTTTGTCTTGTGCTGTTGAGCCACCAGCACCTGGCCACTTCTAGGAATTTTATCTTTCACAAAGTCTTCCCCAAATATACCCAAAAGAAATATACATAAGGAAACCAGGCACCAGTGGCTCACGCCTGTAATCCTAGCTACACTAGAGGCTGAGATCTAAGGATCATTGTTCAAAGCCAGTCTGGGCAGCAAATTCTGTGAGACTCTTATCTCCAATTAACCACCAGAAAACTAGAAGTGGCACTGTGGCTCAAGTGGTAGAGTGCTTGCCTTGAGCTGAAGAGCTGAGGGAGAGCACCCAGGCCCAGAGTTCAAGCCCCACAACCCCACAACTGACAAATATATATATATACATATTTATATATATGTGTGTGTGTATAGATATATCTACACACATAGATACATGTATATGTATATACATATATATATATATATATATATATATATATATATATACACACACACACATAAGGAAGTTCATGGCTCATCTACACCAAGGATTTAACAGAGGATTTAACTTATCAGTGATGATATATTCACACAAAAGAAACGTATATACTTATCAAAAAGGATGGGAAAAATTCCTATGTTCTGGAAATATGTCATGTCCAAAAAGTAAATTTAAAAAGCAAAACTAGCTGGGTGCCGGTGGCTCATGCCTATAATCTTGGCTACTTAAGAGGCTGAGATCTGAGCATCGCGGTTCAAAGCCAGCCCAGGCAGGAAAGTCCATGAGACTCTTATCTCCAATAAGCCACTAGAAAACTGGAAGTGGTTCTGTGGCTCAAAAGGTAGAGCGCTCACCTTGAGCTGAAGAGCACAGGAACAGCGCCCAGGCCCAGAGTTCAAGCCCCACAACTGACCAAAACAAAATTTGGGGGGGGGTCGGGTCGTGGGGCTTGAACTCTGGGCCTGGGCACTGTTCTTCAGCTATTCAGCTCAAGGCTAGCGTTCTACCACTTGAGCCACAGCACCACTTCCAGCTTTTTTTCTTTTTGCTTATGTGGTACTGGGGAATGGAACCCAAGGCCTCATGCATGCAAGGCAAGCGCTCTACCACTGAGCCACCTTCCCAGCCCCTGACCAAAATTTTTTAAAGAGCAAAACTAAGCCAGGCACCCATGGCTCATACCTGAAATCCTAGCTACTCAGGAGGTTGAGATCCAAGGATCAAGTTTCAAAGCCAGCCTGGGCCCCAAAGTCATGAGACTCTTATCTCCAATTAACCACCAGAAAACCATAAGTGGCGCTGTGGTTCAAAGTGGTAGAGCACTATCCCTGAAAAAAGCTCAGGGACACTGCCCAGGCCCAGAGACTAGCAAAAACAAAACAAAACAAAAAAAACTATACAACTGTAAACTGGGTATTGGTGGCCTATACCTATAATCCTAGCTACTAGGAGGCTGAGATCTAAGGATTACAGTTTGAAGCTAGTCCAGGCAGGAAAGTCCATGTGATTCTTATTTCCAATTAGCCTCCAAATAGCTGGAAGTGGAGCTGTAGCTTAAAGTGGTAGAGTACTAGCCTTGACCAAAAAAGCTCAGGAAAAATGCCCAGGCCCTGAATTCAAGCCCAAAGACAGGTACAACTATAAATAAATAAATAAAGCTTCTTCCAGCTCCCCCAAGGGAAGAAGTCCCATGATGAGCACCCACAGACTCCCCATTAGGTAGCCTTGGGAATCAAGTTTGGCTACACTCTACCACCAGCCAATTGTGCTAGACCTGGGCCTTGCCGTCTCTTATCCTCTCTTCTCACTGCCCACTTTCCCCCATTTAAAACAAGCCCATGCTGGAGAACAGCCCATCTACTGCAGGGAAGAGTCCACCTTAAGAAAAACCTGAAGGACGTGCTCTGTATGAAAAGTGGGAGGAGATTCTGGCCAGATGTGAGGCCAAAGCTTTGCTGGGCTTGGGAGATAAAAGCTGCGACTAGCCAGGAAGGGAGTGGGAGAGAGGAAAGCTAAATTCTTAATCTAATCATGGAGGGGAAAGAAGGAGGGGCAGGGAGAGGGAGGAGCCAGAGCTCTGAGATGCTGTAGACTTGGTCTCTTGTCTCCCACCGCTGTGGTCAATACAAGTTGTACAAAGAGCTTGCCTGGCAACAAGGATCTGCAGTGATTTGTCTTTGGACAAATCACTGCCTACTCTGGGCCTTAGGAACACCTCCCTTTTTTCTTTTCTCTCTTCCTTGAGCCCACACAGTAAAAAGAAGGCTGCAGAGACCATGGAAAAGTGGAGGGCCATGTTAATCTTTGTCTTTGTAGGACACAGGGAAAAGTGTGCAGGGAAAATGCCCTCCATCTTGATTTTACACTGCAACTTGTGCAAGGAGAAGGGGTGGCCAGTGGAAGGAAGGGTGGTTCAGAAGTGAGCCTCAAGTTTGGGCTTACAGGTTTCCCTCAACTTCTCCAGGCCTCCAGGTCCAGCCACCACTCCAGGGAACTTCTCAGCACCCATTTCTGGGGCTTAAAGAGAGTCTACTTAGCCAGATGCCAGTGACTCGTGCCTGTAATTCTAGCTACTCAGGACGCTGAGAGCTGAGGATCTAGGATTGAAGTTAGCCTAGGCAGGAAAGCCTGTGAGAGACTCATCTCTAATTAACTTACCAAAAAAGTTGTAGGTAGGGCTGTGGTTCAAAAAAAAAAATAGGGGGGCTGGGAAGTTGGCTCAGTGGCAGAGCACTTGCCTTGCATGCATGAGGCCCTGGGTTCGATTCCTCAGCACCACATAAGCAAAAAG
>NW_012271361.1:0-412 GCF_000151885.1 Dipodomys ordii
GAGATAAAAGAATGCCTGCACAATTCCACAGTACTGTACTGAATAGAAGATTCAATAACAATGGCTATTTGGAGCAGCAACCCGTACAATGGTTTATACTAACAAAAATTTGTTCATCATTGGTTTAGTTCCCCATACCATATAGAGAGATTGGGGGGGTTCCAGTCGAATTAAAACCAAAAAGAATAAGGAAGGGGGCTGGGAATGTGGCTCAGTGGTAGAGTGCTTGCCTAGCATGCATGAAGCACTGGGTTCAATTCCTCAGTACCACATACATAGAAAAATCCAGAAGTGGCTCTGTAGTTCAAGTGATAGAGTGCTCGCTTTGAGCAAAAGCAGCTCAGGCACAGTGTCAGGCCAAGTTCAAATCCCAAGACTGGCCAAAAACTGAAATAAAATAAAATAAGGAAGG
>NW_012271361.1:4552-8169 GCF_000151885.1 Dipodomys ordii
CCGCCGCCGCCGGCCTGCAGACCTGCCCTCCAGCCCCGCCCCGTTCTTGACCAAACATGACAGACTGTGAACATGCAGGGCACGACAGGTCGGGAACCCTTCTTGTCTGTCTTTCTGTCGGATGAGAGGAGGGGGCGGGCGGCGGGAGGGCCGGGGCCGGGCGCCTCCTGCATGACTTAGACGTCTCTGTGTGGCTCCATCACTTCCTTCCAGGACGCGCACCTTCGGAAGCCTTGGCCTGGCCGGCGGCCGCGGGGGAGGGAAGGTCGCCCGCCGCCGTCCCTTCTACCCCCTCCCACCCCCTCCCCACGCCTTCCCTCCCGCGCCCCGCCGCTCCCCGGAGCCGGGGTCGCCGCTCGCCGGCGCCGCCCCGCCCCCGCGGGCACGAACGAGCCCCCGGGCCAGCCGGGCTTCCGCTTTCCTGGCCTACATCTGCTATTCGCGGCCCCCCCTCCCCCCTCCCGCGGGACCTGCCGAGGAGTTTTCAGTGTCGGGCGCCTGGATGGTGGACTGCTACCTGAGTACACCACCTCTGAAAATAAACATATTTAGTTTTTAGGAGAAAAAAATAATTTCCCGCCTCCCCCTGCCACGTGTTAGCTGCTGTCTGACCCCCCCTTAGAATTGGATCTGGCAAGTCAAGTACGGGAACATGAAATACTTTCCTTCCTAAAGTAAATAAACTCCATGGATGGTTAAGTGTAGTCCAGTTTCCTAGGTGGTAGATAGCAATCACTTGTACATTGAATCTGAAATTCTGATGATTTTCTGTTACTTTTGATTTTGATGTGCCTTGAACTTCACATTTGGGGCATTTACAGAGTATAGTTTAGCATCTGTTAAGGTGGCTAGATTTCATTTATTAAAACTTTCATTTATTAAAATTCCTGTAACAAAAATCCCTTGCATAGGATTCTAAGAATATAAAATTTGTAAATCGAGAACCTCACAATTACTCCTTTGCAAATAGAAGTAGTCAAAAGTATAAAAGTATACATTGTATACTAGTATAGACCATAACACTAAGAGCTGCTGGAGTTACACCAGAGGAGTAAGGTGTCATGCTTTTGATAAAGCATGATGGACGCTTTTTTTGAACCTAGAAACCAAACAAGCAAAAATCCACAAAGGTTGAGATTTGAAGTATCTAAATATCTGGCAGTTTTGAGAGGGGGGCGGTGGGAAACAATATCAGTACTTCAGTAATAAAGTAGTTACCTTGAAAGCAAGTCTATCAAAATGTAATATTTAGAAAGCAAAATATACTCTCAAAATCATAGGTGCTTGCACCTAACATGTTTTTCATGATTAAAAAAAAAAGTATCTGTGTGTGTGTTGCCTGAGATTGAACCCAGGGCCTCATGCTTGGTAGTCAAAGTAATCTTATCACTGAGCCCCTAGAATTTTTTTTTTTTTAATTAAAAGACAATTCTTAGAGTGGATAAACTAGTGTCTTGAGAAGTCTGTGGAAAAACCAATGGTGGGGTTTTGCTAAGTCAGTATATAGTTCATCCTTTTGTATGTAGAGGGAAATCTGTTCTCACCTGTGAGTAGATAGTAACTTCAATATGTAGAGTTATATTAAGGGAGAGGCCTCGTTACAAATTCGGCATATTATTTTATATAATTTTTTTTTTTTGGTCATGGAGCTTGAACTCTGGGCTTGGACGCTCTTTCCGCTCTGCAGCTCAAGGCTAGTGCTCTACCACTTGAGCCACAGTGCCACTTCCAGTTTTCTGGCCGTTTATTGGAGAGTCTCAAGGACTTTACTGCCTGGGCTGGCTTTGAACTGTGTTCATTAGATCTTAGCCACCTGAGTACCTAGGAGTACAGGCATGAGCCACAGGCACCCAGCTTTATTTTATATAATTATGCTAGTCAGGATCTATGATATCAGATTTTTTTTAAAAAATTGAGGCAAAACATGGTGGTGAAGGTCTATAATCCCAGAACTTCTCAGGCTGAGGCAGAAAGAAATGAGTTCAGGCCACCCTGGCTTACAACAGAGACTCTTTCAATAATACTTTGTTTTGCAATCTATTTTAATAGCTTAGTTGGATCTGAGCAGTAGTGATAGTTAGTCTACTTTTAGATTAGGGCTAAAAATATTTTCCACTTAGCTCCATTTTAACATCCTTTTTTTCCTTCGGTACTTGGGTTTGAACTTATAACCTTGTACTAGTTAGGCAGGTGTTTTATTATTGTGTCACACCTTCACCCCTGAACTTACTCAGTTATTAAGTGGCAGTATTAATCTGAGATAAAAGAAGAGGTGGGTTGTTGTTGTTGTTTGTTTTTTGTATTTTTTTCTTGTCAAATCACATAAAAATTATATCACCAAACAGTGAAATAGGAGTCAGCTGGAATAGCTCCAGCTTTGTAACACCTTAGCTTATTAACAAGCCTTCTTAACTTGATAAAAAGGTTCTATGAGAAATTCTCAAATTCTTCCAAAGTGGTGGTTCTCAGCCTTCTCTGGAGAGTCTTTTAAGCTGGATACACTGATGGTATTTCCATTGGCCCAAGTTTTAAGTTTTCAGGGATCCCCAGGAAATTATAAAATGTGACAAATTGTGATGTAGTAGACTAGAGCAAATGACTAGAGCAAATGAAGCAGAATTTCTAGGGTAGATGTGGTAATCTGTAGTTTTAGTAGGTTTCTAGATGATACTTAGGAAGTTTGAGGGAGAAAATGGGCTAATTTGTATACTCATTAGATATTATACCAGTGTCTGAATTAGGTTGAGAAAAATATATGAAATTTGATATACAGAGATAGGTATTGTCTCAAGGATATTTTTCCTGGGCATACAGAAAAAATGAAATCTATTATTTACATTTACAACAGCTTTGGTTTTATACTAATTAAAGTATTACTATTATAATTTATATGAGATTGAAATTCTAAATGTAAATGGAATTTACAGAATGCATAATTTTTTTTCTGTAAAATATTACCTTTCTGTACTCAATGTTCTACATTAGTTGTTTGCCAAATAATTAACTTTTTTTTTTTTTGTCGTGGGGCTTGAACTCTGGGCCTAGACACTGTCCCTGAGATCTTCAGATCAAGGCTAGGTACCACTTAGCTACACTGCCACTTCCGGGTTGCTCATGGTTAATTGAAGAGTCTCATGGACTTTCCTAAAGCCCAGGCTGGCTTTGAACCATGATCCTCAGATTTCTGCCTCCTGAGTAGCTAGGATTACAGGTGTGAGCCACTGGCGTCCTGCAAACTTTTTTTTTTTTTTTAAGTGGTCCTGGGGCTTAAACTTAGGGCCTAGGCACTATCCCTGAGCTTTTTTGCTCAAGACTAGTGTTCTACCACTTGAAGCACATCTCCAGCTGTTTTGGTGCCTAATTGAAGATAAGGGTCTTAAGGACTTTCTTGCCTTGTCTGGCTTCCAACTGCAGTCCTCAAATCTCAGCCTTTTGGGGTTGGGAAGGTGACTCAGTGGTAGAGCGCTTGCCTTGCATGCCTGAAGCTGTCCTGGGTTCGATTCCTCAGCACCACATATGCAAAATGAAAAAAGCCAGAAGTGGCACTGTGGCTCAAGTGGTAGAGCGCTAGCCTTGAGCCGAATTGCTGAGGGACAGTGCCCAAGCCCAGAGTTCAG
>NW_012271362.1:0-1664 GCF_000151885.1 Dipodomys ordii
TGAGCCACAGCACCACTTCCAGCTTTTTTTCTTTTTGCTTATGTGGTGCTGAGGAATCGAATCCAGGGCCTCAGGCATGCAAGGCAAGCACTCTACCACTGAGCCACCTTCCCAGTCCCTATATTTTGTCTTTTTTTTTAAGATAGGGTTTCACTACTTTCTTTTCTTTTTTGGGGGTGGGGTGGGGAGGTCTGGCCGTGGGGCCTGAACTCTGGGCCTGGGCGCTGTCTCTCAGCTCTTCAGCTCAAGGCTAGTGCTCTATCACTTGAGCCACAGTGCCACTTCCGGCTTTTTTCTTTTTGCTTATGTGGTGCTGAGGAATTGAACCCAGGGTCTCAGGCATGCAAGGCAAGAGTTCTACCACTGAGCCACCTTCCCAGCCCTTTTTTTTCTTTTCTTTCCTTTTCTTTTTTTCCAGTCCTAGGGCTTGAATTCAGGGTCTGGGCACTGTCCCAGAGCTTCTTTTGCTCAAGACTAGCACTCTACCACTTGAGTCACAATCCCACTTCTGGCTTTTTCTGTTTATGTGGAACTGAGGAAATCATGCATGCTAGGCAAGCACTCTACCACTAAGCCACATTTCCAACCTCTTTTCACTACTTTTGCCTTGACTGGACTAGAACTTCTGATTAGTTGGGATTACAGGGAGGTGGTACCACTATGTCTGATTGGATTATTCATATTAATGAGTTATTTACCTACTCTAAAAACCATAGGGTTGGGATAAAGTAGCAATGTATATTTGTAGAATGAAAATGAATATTGGAGCTGAGTGAGCATGAGAGTGTATATGTGTAATCTTAACACTAGGGAGGTAGGAAAAGATCATGAGTTCCAGGCCAACCTGCACTATATATTGAGATCCTATCTTAAAAAATAAACAAATAAACAGAACATTAAAAAGAAAGGGGGGAGGTTAGAAAAAAAAAACAATAAAAAGGAAGGGAAGAGGCAAAAAAAAAAAAAGATCTAATCCTGACTTAGCCATTTCCTGGCTGTGTGTTTTGGCAAATAATTCTCAGTTTGCACACTTAAATAGTGATTATAACTTTGTGCAGCCCCAAACAGCACTTTATTTGACATTTAACAAGGCATGTGAAAGGATATGTGTGTGCTTGACAGGTTTTCATATTAATCCTTTCTCTTGTATTATTGTACATTTATTTGTAACTGAGCTGAAATTTAGGGCATGTTTCTGATCCAAGGAAAATCCTATGTCTATGTTTTTTGTTTTTTTTTGGGGGTCCGGTCATGGGGCCTGAACTCTGGGCCTGGGCGCTGTCCCTCAGCTCTTCAACTCAAGGCTAGTGCTCTACCACTTGAGCCACAGCGCCACTTCCGGCTTTTTTCTTTTTGCTTATGTGGTGCTGAGGAATCGAACCCAGGGCCTCTGGCATGCAGGACATGCGCTCTACCACTGAGCCACCTTCCCAGCCCTGTGTTTTTTTTTTAAATAAAAGTTATCCAACACTATTGTTTGTTGGGTTCCAGAAACCAAGCTAAGTGTTTCATACACAGATCAACAAGTGGTAATCCACAAACCACATAACTTTATTTTTAAAGATCTGAAAGTAAATACAGCACAAATTCTTTGTTACAACAACTCCTTCCAACATTTGTTTGCTTAGATTTCTCCTTTATTCAGTCTTACTTATGGGTTATTG
>NW_012271363.1:0-3845 GCF_000151885.1 Dipodomys ordii
TGGCGCTGTGGCTCAAGTGGTAGAGCGCTAGCCTTGAGCTGAAGAGCTGAGGGACAGCGCCCAGGCCCAGAGTTCAGGCCCCATGACTGGACCAAAAAATCAATCAATAAATAAAATAAAATTATAATGATTAAATATTATGCCATGAAGACAGAAGTAGGGAAAGTAAGGAAATAGAAAGATGAAGGGAGATATAGAAAATAATGATTTAAGAAAGCACTCTATTATTACAAAAATTCTTTACAAGAATTCTTTGGGAAGTAAAATAAAGGGAGATAAGAAAGAAGACATGGCATCTTGTATTTGAGAAAGAAGCATTTCAACATACAGATCTGCATTAAATACTATCTATTTTTGATTTTTTTTGTTATCTGTCATAAATCCCATTTCTTCATTGGGTAAAATAGTGATATCCACACTTCAGCATGTTGCAAGGGATCAAAAAGGATAACACATGTGTTGAATTTAACCTAGTATCTGATATATGGGGAATGTTAGCTGAGTGATGGTTGATTTATATTATTAAATTGTAACTGTCTCCACCTCTTCTTTTATCAAGCATCTATAATCCACCCACAGACCGCCCTTTCAATTCAGATATTACCCCAGTGTGCTCTCCAAACTCTAGCTGCTTGTCAGAAAAGGAACATTGTGTGTCAGTTTGATCTGCTCTTCTTTTCACAGTGTCTTTATGGTGGTGGTTTGTTTTTATCTTAATATGTCACAAAAATATTTAATATTATATGTTAATCTTGAAGACAGTCTATTAACAACTATCTACTATAATGTAAAGCAGAAGTGACTGCTAAATGACTTAAGCAACACTAATTAAATCTTCCTTTATTCCGGAGGATTTCTTGACCTTAAAAAGAGTAAAGCAATTATGTATGTATGTATGCATGTATGTATGCACGCATGCATGCATATATGTATGTATGTATACATGCATGTGGGCACAAAGATATATTTGCATGGGTGCATACAGATAATTGTCTGTCTCTCTGTTTTTCCTTTTGTCACTCTGTCTCTCCTCCTTCCTTATATTTCTTTCTTAAAAATTAGACTCTATGCAGAAGCATGAGCTTCCTCTTCCAGTTATTGCCTAACTGGGAAAATATTCAAACATCTCACCAGTAATACTAGCTACTTGTAAGTATGAGATCAGGAGGACCTCAGGTTGAAGTCGGACTGGAAGGCAAAGTATGTAAGGCACTATCTCCGAAAAAAATTAAGCTGGAGGCATGGCTCGAGTGGCAGGCACCAGCCAAGAAAGCAAGTACAGTGAGCAGGAGGTATTGAGTTCAAATTTCAGTATCAAAAAATTAAATGTCTTAATAGTTAATACTTAGATCACATAAATGAAATTTTCATAAGTTAGTGAAAAGCAGATAAATCTTAAGTGATACATCACCCTAACCAAATGACACTTGTTTGAACAAGAATTGATCATGAATCAATCAAAACGGGATTTTACTAACATCAGCCTCATCCTCATTATTCAATTGTGATCTGCTCTTGGGGGTCTGTCTGCCTGAATTTCAGTTTTGTTTCTTTCATTTCTGAATTTAAGTGATTGTATGAAGAAACAAGCAATAGAAAAAAAAAGCATAGACAATAGAAACAAACATAAATCTGCTCCCCTCTTAGGAATAAACAGTGCTCCCCAGGGACCTCTGCCACCCATTAGAATTATAGCAGCTACAGCACTGAGGTTCATGGATACAGGATTCTCCCATCTCTGTAGTTTTGAGTGAAATTCTGCACCAGAGAAACAAAATATGAACAGCTGCCAGAAAAGTCCCAGGTGCTGAAACTTAAGAAAGTACGTGGAATCTTTGCCTTATTTATGGAGTTCAGCCCAATTGAAAGATGATGGGAGAGGGCCTACATGTCCTGTGTTTTATTTCCTTCTGCTGGGAACCTACCTAGACATTCCTAGAGGTTACAGAGATTGTCTGGGTCTCTGTTGAAATGTAGTTTTATAATTCCCTGACCTGAATTTTCTCCCTTCTTCCCTGCTTTATTCATTATTTCCTACTCTTACTTTCTTGGAGTTGAAACTCCTCATAAAACACCAACATTTAAACTTTGACTCAGGCTATTTTCCAGGGAAATCAAGACATGAGTTGGTTTCAGAGGTTGAGACTGTATTAAGATTGACTGCCCAGAAGCAAGGAATGCCATTGCTGCTAGCTAGTAGAATGTGACTAACTCTGGACCATGTCATACATGCAATCTGTGGACAGCCAGATGAGATACAGGATGAGTGCAAATCAAGTAAGTGTATGAATCCAAACAAAAGTTGCAATAAAAGAACTGTACTGAACCTGGTGCTGGTGGCTCATGGCTGTAATCCTAGCTACTCAGGAGGCTGAGATCTGAGGATCGAGGTCCAAAGCCAGCCCAGGCAGGAAAGGCCAGGAGACTCTTATCTCAAAAAAAAAAAAACAACACTTGGAAAACCAGAAGTGGTGCTGTGGCTCAAGTGGTAGAGTGTTAGCCTTAAGCTGAAGAGCAAAGAATTGCACAGTGCTGTAGCTTCTTCTTCAATGTTGGTTGAAAGGGGTTAGGTTTGATGCTGCTAATTACTGATATGATAAATACATGCTGTGAAAATCAGGAAGTCATTATAACATTAATGAGGCTATTATCTCCTTCAACATAGGGCAGTGTATTCCACTACAATAATTGTTCTGTGTGTGTGTGTGTGTGTGTGTGTTGTGTGTGTGTGTGTGTTGCTTCTGGGGCTTGAACTCAGGGCCTGAGTACTGTCTTTGAGCATTTTTGCTCAAGGCTAGTGCTCTACCACTTTAGGCACAAGTTCACTTCCACTTTTCTGGTGCTTAATTGGAAATAAGAATGTCACAGACTTTCCTACCCTAGGTTGACTTCAAACCATGATCCTCAGATCTCATCCTTCTCAGTAGCTAGGATTACAGGTGTGAGGCCCTGTAATAATTTTCACCCTATATCACCACAATTTATTGTAATTTATTTATTGACAAAAATCATGACTAAGTATCAACACATAGAAACAAGGAAATTATAATACTTTTTCCAGAAATAAATAGGATATGGTTAATGCATGCAAGAAAGAAAAGAGAGAATGCATGTGAGAATGTATCCTAAGATTATTATACCCACAAACATGACATATCATGCTGGACAGACAATAAGTTCGTCACACATGGGCACTAATCTATTTTTCTTGACTTTGTATTCTAGTAGTGTGGTGGAGGCTTTCAAAGCTCAAACTTATTAACAACTGATGGCAAGTAGGGATTTTAGAATATCTTCCTTATATTCCTGGGAGATTATTCAGAATCCCTAGGACAATAAGAAAGATATAATGGATTTATTATGCAATTTGAGAACTCATGCCTTGACTATATTCCTCATAAAGTCAGGGAGCTGAACACTTCTCGATGTCATCAAGTTCAAGGACAAATAGTGATTCAATAAGTGTATTTCAAAACAAACCTTCATTAAAGTATACTCTGTGCCAGGAAGGTAAAAAATTTTACAACCTGGTAGTGCAGAAATTGTGAGTGTGTGGGAAGAGGAAGGTGAAGAATTTTATCCAGATCTTGTAGAAGAACCACCAGCCCTGATCTATTGCCTGTAGTCTTTTATGTGAGATGCAAACTTGTCGCTACCGCCTCGACCAGCAAGGAAGACGCGACACCGAACTCTTCTCTCTGCAGTTTATTCAGGACCTTTGAGCAATCTTCTGACCCCAACCCCGGGGAGAATTCCCCACAGTCTTAAGTACCCGCTGGGTAGCCAACCCTGATACGCCACGTGGGAACCACCAATAGGTTCAGGTGCGCGGAAGCAAGCCAGAT
>NW_012271363.1:3895-5505 GCF_000151885.1 Dipodomys ordii
GATGTGAAGGGTAAACCAAAGGAGGAGGCTGCAATGCTTGGTAAGAAATGTTCGCATTATCCTGCCCATGTAATTGTAACCCCTCTGTACAGTATCTTCACAAATAAAAAAAAAACAAAAACCCAGGAAATCAGGAATCAGGAATGGGAGCATGGTTTTCAGCCCAAGGTAAGTAATGGCTTTTCATAACTTCTCTTTTGTCTTCTAAAAGGAAAAGCCTGGTCATTAGCAAAAGTATGAATATGATTTATTTCTGGTTTTCTCTGCACAACATAGAGACAGAAGTGTTTCCAGAGTCTAGCCCTAGCATCTCCTGAAATATTGAGGGTGATTATTATAATTAGCATCTCCTCCCAGGTGGCAGATGCAAGCGTTGTCTGACTTTTTAAAACAAATTAAAAGGAGATAGCAACAAAAAAGACTTTAGAAGCAGAGCCTGGTGAGTCTCATGAAAAACAATCCTACAAAACTCTTTAAAAACACTTGAAGCATCGTTGGCATTCGGTTTGTTTTCTTTGTTTAGCAAGCCTTGGATCTGTAGTTTGGGAGTTATCATCATGTTTGGGGAAATGTCAACCATTATTTTCTTAAGTATATGTTTGTGTCCTTCTGTATCCTCTTCTTTGGGGACACAATATTAAATGTGTTTTAGATTGCTTGAAGCAGATCCACAGGTCAGACTTGCTGCTTATTATTTTTGTTTTTCCATTTGGGAGATAGTTTTAACTAGTGCTTTCATGTTTACATTTTTGGCAATGACTAATCAGTAAACTACTGTTAGTCTTATCCAGTGTATTTTCTTATCACTGGTGGATACTTTCAACTCTCTAAGTTAAGTTTGGGATTTTTAGAAGTTACTTCCCTTATTTTAAAGAAATATCCTTATCTCAAATATAGGAACCAAACCATAACAATTCTTTCAAGATCTTTGTGGACTAATATTAAGATATATTATTCTATTTTTTTCCATCATGGATGGTAATTCCTGCTTTTCTGAATACCTGGACTATTTTCTTAAATTCCAAACATTTTGAATTTTACCTTGAGGACAAGGAACATTTTATTATTCTTTTGAACTTTCTACAGTTTTATTCTGGGATGTGAAGCACGTATTTGAAATTGGATAATGCTTTTCTTGCAAGAAAGTGGTTTCTTGCTCTTAAGATTTATTAGGTAATATTGGAGCAGTTGTTTGTCTAATGCTCACAATTCATCATAAAGGTGATGAGAACCTTCTGTGTATTGTACTCAGAGCATCCGAGTCATGGGAGTTTCTAACCTTGGTGATGGTTCTACATATATTCCCTGCCTTGTGGGAGGTGACAGCCACCATTAATGGCTCTTTATTCAGTGGGTCATTTCCTGTCTCCAGGCATTTCCCCACATGTATGCACTGACCAGTACCTAGGTGAATACTTGAGGGAAATATTGTGCACGCCTCTGGCATCTTTTTCCTCTGCTAAGTCTCTCTTTTCTCTCATACCTCTGCTGAAATTTCTTTTTTTTTTTTTTTGTCGGTTGTGGGGCTTGAACTCTGGGCCTGGGTGCTGTCCCTCAGCTCTTCAGCTCAAGGCCAGCGCTCTACCACTTGAGCTACAGCGCCACTTCCG
>NW_012271364.1:0-1955 GCF_000151885.1 Dipodomys ordii
CATGCAAGGCAAGTGCTCTACCACTGAGCCACCTTCCCAGCCCCCAGCTTGTAGTCTTAACAAGAAATAAAATCACAGAAGTAGATTGTATATCACTGATACTTCGGAAGTTATTCTTTTCCTGTTGAAGGTATTTTGGCTTAAGGACTTAAGCTCAGTCAAGTGCTATTTGTGTTGGAGGCATGAATGTCTTCTGATCTCAACTTTCAAAACATCCAAAGAACACACCTACATACCCGGATGTCCTGTTTCTTGTCTCATGGCCAGTACCTCTTATTTCATCTTAGCCTGTCAGAGAAAGAAACAGCTATATTCTGGCTTAATGAGAGATCTGTGGCATTGTGGGTAATTGTCTCTCTTTTTTTTGGGGGGGGGAGTCCAGTTGTGGGGCCTGAACTCTGGGCCTGGGTGCTGTCCCTCAGCTCTTCAGCTCAAGGCTAGCGCTCTACCACTTGAGCCACAGTGCCACTTCTGGCTTTTTTCTTTTTGCTTATGTGGTGCTGAGGAATCGAACCCAGGGCCTCATGCATGCAAGGGAAGCACTCTGTCACTGAGCCACCTTCCCAGCCCCATGTCTCTTAAAGCATACTACTGCTGACTTACAAGAAGTAAGAATTAATGTTTTTGAGAAAGAATAACTTCTAGCTGGAAGTATGATTGGGGCCTACTGCTCTCTTGAATTTCTACTTTCCCCTTGATGGACTTATTTATTTATTTATTTATTGTCGGTCGTGGGGCTCGAACGCTGGGCTTAGGCGCTATCCCTCAGCTCTTCACCTCAAGGTGAGTGCTCTACCGCTTGACCCACAGCGCCACTTCTGGTTTTCTAGTGGTTTATTGGAGATAAGTCTCACAGACTTTCCTGCCAGGGCTGGCTTGGAACCTCGATCCTCAGATCTTAGCCTTCTGAGTAGCTAGGATTAAAGGCATGAGCCACCGGCACCCAGCTGGACTTTCTATTTCTTACTTGCATACAATGTGATGATTTGAGGTCTCCTGACAAAGGCCATAACCATTCACTGTCCCAGAAGGCCTTCTTCAGTTCCTTAGCAGTCCTTCATGCTACTCTCACCACCGCCTCTTTATACAGCAAATCAAAGTTTTTTTTTTCTATTTTATTTTATTTATGCCACTCCTAGGGTTTGAACTCAGGGTCTAGGTGTTGTCCCTGAACTTCTTTTGCTCATGGCTAGCTCCCTACCACTTGAGCCACAGCACCACTTAAGGCTTTTTCTGTGTATGTGGTACTGTGGAATAGAACACAGGGCTTCATGCATGCTAGGCAAGCACTCTACACTAAGCCACCTTCCCAGCCCCAGCGTACAGATTTTTTTTTGCGGGGGGGTCCAGTTGTGGGGCTTGAACTCTGGGCCTGGGCACTATCCCTCAGCTCTTCAGCTCAAGGCTAGCGCTCTACCACTTGAGCCACAGTGTCACTTCTGGCTTTTTTCTTTTTGCTTATGTGGTGCTGAGGAGTCGAACCCAGGGCCTCATGCATGCAAGGCAAGCACTTTTACCACTGAGCCACCTTCCCAACCGCAAGAGTTTTTAAGTTTCATAGCATAGCCTTTCCAGTTACCTCATTTGACCCATTGCCAATCATCTGTTATATGGATTATGTCTAGCTAAAGGTGAGGGAAAATTTACAGAGGCTAAGTGAGTTGGCCAACCTGAGAAGTGCCCTAGCTGGGGTGTTCTGCTGCCAAGTCATGTGCCTTATTTGTTCGGCCAAGTTGTCTCTTCTAGCTATGTCCAGAGACCAGGTGGTCAGTATAGAAAGGTTACATATAAGTCTGTGCTAAAGCCGGGTGCCGGTGGCTCACACCTGTAATCCTAGCTACTTAGGAGGCTGAGATCTGAGGATCACTGTTCAAAGCCAGCCCAGACAGGAAAGTCCGTGAGACTCTTATCTCCAGTAAACCATTAGAAAACCAGAAGTGGTGCTGTGGCTCAAG
>NW_012271365.1:0-1340 GCF_000151885.1 Dipodomys ordii
GCCCCACGACCGGACCCCCCCCCAAAAAAAATTATTTCATTTATTAGTTCAAACTGAATGCTAGGCCTTCTGTTCGCAAGGTAAGTACTCTATCACTTGAGTCATGCTGGCCTTA
Organism: Dipodomys ordii; assembly: GCF_000151885.1. NCBI lineage: Eukaryota > Metazoa > Chordata > Mammalia > Rodentia > Heteromyidae > Dipodomys > Dipodomys ordii. The sequence goes on from NW_012271365.1 coordinate 116, forward strand.
GACCTCGGTCCTTCTGTCTGCCTCCAAGTAGTTAGGATCACAGATAGGCACCACAATTTCCAGCCTTATTTTACGTTCAGAATCATTCCAGAATGTTCCAGTGCTGGACTTTTTTCTCATATATATAAAACACTTTATGTTTCAAAATTTCCCAAATCTTGCCACCATAATGACTAAAGAATTTTTCATGACATACTGTTCAGCTTCAATGGAGAGAAAAACTGGGATATAAGATCTGTTCTTGGTATACAGAAATTCAAATTCTTGGGGCTGGGAAGGTGGCTCAGTGGTAGAGCGCTTGCCTTGCATGCCTGAGGCCCTGGGTTCAATTCCTCAACACCACATAAGCAAAAAGAAAAAAGCGGGAAGTGGCGCTGTGGCTCAAGTGGTAGAGCCCTAGACTTGAGCTGAAGAGCTGAGGGACAGGCCCAGGCCCAGAGTTCAGGCCCCTCGACCGGACCCCCCCTCAAAAAAATTCAAATTCTAGTATTACTAAATTCACTCAGAAGGGGGATAGCAATGGCTTTTATTTTATTTTCTTCCTGGCACATTTTGCTAAAATGTAGGTATGTGTCTTTCCCATTACTAATATCAGCCACCTGATAGACTCATCATGAGATAGGTTACATGTGGTATGCTGAGGAAATCTTCAAAATATTGAATAGACACAGTGTATTCGTAAGTACAATCCCCTGAATCCTGGAGACAAATGTAGATTTTCTAATAAGAATCACATAGGTAGGCTTCTGTGTACATTTCCACATTTTGTTGAGTGTCTCTCTGTTCTTACAGTTGGCTCAGTCTTGAAGACAACATTGTATCTTAACTCTCTTTGATTCCATGATGCTACATGTGCCTCTTGCCCTAGATGGTAGGCGTGTAGTTAATGGTGGAATGAATGAAGTCATTCGCCTTGAAGAGATGAATCACAAATGCATTCCTTATTATAATGCCAGAGGATTTGCTGCCTCTTCTCAAAGCCCAGGTGAATTCTCCTGGAAATATGATTGAACTTCAACTATTTCTAACTAGTCATAAGATTTCCAGCTAGTTTAAATATGAGATATGTCATGTACATATTACATAATATGTAAACACATGCTTGGTGCCCTGTAGGCAAACCAGATACCAACTTTTTTTTTTTTTTTTTGGGTCCGGTTGTGGGGCCTGAACTCTGGGCCTGGGCGCTGTCCCTCAGCTCTTCAGCTCAAGGCTAGCGCTCTAC
>NW_012271365.1:11570-12440 GCF_000151885.1 Dipodomys ordii
GTGGCGCTGTGGCTCAAGTGGTAGAGCACTAGCCTTGAGCTGAAGAGCTGAGGGACAGCGCCCAGGCCCAGAGTTCAGGCCCCACCACTGGACCCAAAAATAAATAAATTAATTAATTAAATAAAGAAGTATAAAAAATTTTTTAAATAAAAAAAAAGCCTAAAACCCAGAAGTAGAGCTGTGGGTCAAAGTAGCAGAGCATTAGCCTTGAGCAAAAAAGCTCAAGGACAGTGCCCAGGACCTGAGTTCAAGTCTCATTACTGATTTAAAAAAAAAATAGTGAGGCCCATTAGGTCTGAGGCCATTTGGAATTTTCCCTAGAGAGGCTAGTGCAACACCAGCCCCCGTTCTCCTCCTCCTTTTGCATCAGGCCATGAGGTGAGTGATTTTGCTCCACCACAAACTACCCGCCATGATATGCTGCCTTGTTGTAGACCCAAAGCATTGGAATTAACCTAACCTTCTGAAACTGTGAGCCATAATAAATCTTTTTTCTTTGTTAGTTGATTATCTTTTGTATTTGTTATAAAAACAGAAAGCTAGAGCTAGCACACATAATTTAGATAAGGAATTTAAAATGTCATTACTTCTGGAAACCAAGATTAATAATACTACCCAATGATCAGAGTTTCCCCCAAGGGTAAATATTTTATATTGTAATACCAAAGTTTTCACAGCCTTAGCATCATAAGTTTATGTAAATCTTGAGCGCTTACTACGTACCAACTCTCAGGAATGAAAGATGAGTACGATGTTTTCCTGCCTTTAGAATTCACTCACTGCAGATAATTTTTGTGTGTGTGTGAAAATGCTGTACAGAGGGGTTACAATTACATGGGCAAGATAATGAGTACATTTCTTATCAAGCAT
>NW_012271366.1:0-1419 GCF_000151885.1 Dipodomys ordii
AAAAAAAACAAAAAACCTTGGAACCATAGAACTGGTTTTAAAAAATGTTGTGCTGCAAAAAGTGTACATTTTTCATCATCTGTGTTGTTTCTGTTTTAGGAAGCTAGCATCTCTGAGGTATGCATTGCATATGTAGATATATGTATATAATATGCATTTTACCTATGATTCTCTTCTCTGTGTCCTGCTAATATCGACTAATTCATGTACTCATACAAGCAGGGTACATAGGTAGTGCTTTGTGTGGTGAGTTAGCAAACGGACATGGGATTACAGAGGTTGGGCTGGGACTCTCCCGTCCTTCCCTTGGAGGATGTGCAAACTCAGTATGTGGCTATGATCCATTCGGACTTTCCCCTTGGGAATGAGTGATATAAAGGAAAATGAAGCCATGCAGCCAGAGCCCAAATTGGCATCCTTCAACAAGAAAAGTGAATGATTTAAATTAAGGAGCAAGTGCGCATTAGGCGTGATGAACACCACCCAGCAGAGCATGTAATGCCTGGGAAACACATGCTCCTCCACTCAGAGCTCCTGGTGGAAAATCTGGTGTCAGAAATGAATAAGAGTCGAGTGCTGGTGGCTCAGCCTGTAATCCTAGCTACTCAAGACACTGAGGTGTGAAGATCACAGTTAGAAGCCAGACGAGGCAGGAAAGTCCTTGAGATTCTAACCATGAATCAACCATCCAGCATCAGGAGTGGACCTGTGGTTCAATCAGCACTGTGCCAGCACTGAGGGAAAAGCTAAGAGACTGTGTGAGTCTCTAGGGTCAAGACTCAGCATGGCCACTGTAAATAAATACACAAAAATAAAGATAGATGCTCTTCCTGTCTAGCTGAATATTAATATTATAAAAATGAAGAAAGCCACGTGGTTTGTTGAGATTGTGCCTCCAAATGAGAGTAAACAATGGAAGGAACACTTGCAGGGAGAGGACTGAGGGCCCAGAAGGCTTCCTCTTGTGAAGTGTTGCTGTGCTTTTGGTGGGATCGGAACGTGTCCTGTACTGTGTGTTCTTCTCACGTCCCTCGAATGAACAGGCCAGAAACCTGTACTAATAGAGATTTCTCGTAGAAGGCCAGTCAAGTTGGAAAACAAACTTACTAATGATCTCACCATTGCAGAGGAAAATACAAATAAAACTATCTGGAGCAGGAAAAAAATTTTGTATAAAAACATAAAAACTTGAAGCTTTGGTTGGGTTAAATGAGTGAAGGTTAAGATGCTATTTCTTTCTTTTTTTGGGGGGGGGTCCGGTCGTGGGGCCTGAACTGTGGGCCTGGGCGCTGTCCCTCAGCTCTTCAGCTCAAGGCTAATGCTCTACCACTTGAGCCACAGCGCCACTTCCGGCTTTTTTCTTTTTGCTTATGTGGTGCTGAGGAATCGAACCCAGGGCCTCATGCATGCAAGGCAAGC
>NW_012271366.1:4849-8855 GCF_000151885.1 Dipodomys ordii
CTTCTCCTTCTCCTTCTCCTTCTCCTTCTCCTCCTTCTTCTTCTTCTTCCTCCTCTTCCTCCTCCTATTCCTCCTCCTCCTTCTTTTTCTTCTTTTTAAGTCACTTTCTCCTTTCTTCTTGTCAGGCAGGATATTATAGTTATTTGAATATGTCTGGATAAATTAATTGGACCTTGCTTTTATCCCACTTATATATTTCTTCTTTTTCATCATTATTGTGTTTATTTAAGTTCATGTTTATGGAAGCTGTAAAATACTACCATGCTTAGAAGAGTGGAAATCAATTTCCCTCGTAGTTTGTAAAGGTATGTGTGTGAAGGTGTTTGTGCTTATGCACTCATGTGCGTGTTCATCTATGTTATGCTTGTTTTTTTCTATATGCTAATACAGTTATTTGTTTTTTGCTCTAAGTTTTCTGCACAGATGAGAACATCCGGGCTTCCCCTCTCTGGCTGCTGTATCCTGGGGTAATTACACATCTCTCCTTAGCAGTTCAGCCTTCACAGCTGCAGATGGTGACTGCATTCTAAATGAATTAGTGACTTCCCGAGCTCAGAGCTTCTCACACTTCACCTCTGGATGGCTCAGCAACTCTTCCCTTATCCGGGCATACTGAAGAACACCTATTTTCTCTGCTATTTGGGAGGCAGAAGGAAGAAGATGCTACAGGGAGACAGGTGTCAAGTTTACTAGTCTTTGTCTCAAAAACAAAAACACAGAGTATGGCTCAAGTAGTACAGTGTTTGCCTAGCATGAGAGACAGAGGGAGAAGGGAGGAGGAGGAGGATAGAGGAGGAGGAGGAGGACAAGAAGGAAGACTTATACGTCCATAAAATAGTTTTCAATAGTTTTCGGCAGTTTTCAATAGTTTCCAAGGTGGTTAATTTTCCTAATAATTCTATCACTCTGAACTATGACCATGATCATGATTCCACATTTTTGCCTGCAACCTCATCTCTTTCTAGACTTCTTTATCAAGTCTGTTTGTCTTCATCTTTCATTCATGGACCTGTTTAAAATGTACTGTATTGGATGTATGCTTTAATATCTGATGACTCTGTTTCCCTTCACAGAACTGTGTGTCCACTGCTTTTCTCAGGATTCTGACAAAATCAAAGCTTTTAAAATGTGTCAAAAATACCTTTATGTATAAATGTTCCTCGTGTCTATAGATCTCACAGTCATTGGTATTATTTAGAGACCTTCCAACCAATTCTGATCTAAATTAGGTCTAAAGTGTTTACAATTTCATTACATGTTCTTCTTTGCATTTATCATATGAACCAGCGTATTCTTAACAGTTTTGGTTTTGAAACCATTGCATAAGTCAGCACTTGGTACAGGGGAGAAAGGTACAAGCCAGAAGTGCCTGGAGAATGCTGTCTTTGGGAATGTTCCTCTGAGCAGAGACAGAGAACATCTACCTGTTTTCCAGAGAAGGGAGGAGTTTGGGAGGAGGGATTTCTTAGGAGCAACTGAGGAAAGACTTCATGAAATGTATTATAAGATCTATGTTGTCTCTTCTATGCAATAAAATACAGGGAAAGATGAGAAGAGGGCTGGAGAGTACTACTGAGCTCACCATCACAGGAAGTTGGGCAGTGGACAGGGAGCAAAGAGAGTGAGGATGAGAAGTAGCTATTACCACGATCAGCAATTCCCACCTCAAGTCTAACCGGTCCACATCCTTTCTGAAACAAAGCAAGATCTGGCTTAGACCACGATATGAAGCCCATCCCTGTAATCCTAGGCACTTAGAATTCTAAGCTATGCAGAAATGAAGTTCACAGCCAGCCCAGAGAGAAAAGTCTTTGAGATCCCATCTCCAATTAATAAGCAAAAGCTGGGCTCAAGACAGTGCTCTAGTCATAGAGTACCAGCTGTGAGCAAAAGTATCAAGCAAGACCCCATTACTGAATGAAAAAGATAGGTAGAGATTTGATTTAGTGCTATATAGAATAATGAGAGCAATACTCACACTGAATCTTGGTGTGAATTTTCAGGTGCTCAACTGGATGTGCAAGCCAAACAAGCGATGTCCACTTCATTACTTAATAAAATAATTCACTAAGTGGCAGAATGGATTGGACTCAGTTAAACGGAGGGAACAACATAGTCCCTGGCATATTAAATGCTTTGGGGATTTCGTGGACATGTGCTGGTTTTATGAGCACAGGTCAGTTCTGAGTGTCCACAAGCTACACTTTGTGCCTGTGAGTCTGACCCAGCTCGCCATATATGTATCAGTCGCTTCAAAGAGTTGAAGCGTGAGGTGGAGGAGGCAGGCAAGCCTGGGGCTTGTCCCATGGGCCCCAGCCAGGCCCTGTCCAGGCTGTCTGACCGGATGCATGTTTTAGGTGGTAGAGTTGATTTCCAGATAAACAGGATCCTGAAGTGTCAAGCACTGCTAGCCATAAAAATTCCACTGCTCCATTTCTTATGCCAAAACTTAATAAAAGACAGAAATTAACACAGCATTCATCAATTTCTGTGACAAGGACTGGACTATAAATGGGAAGTGGAAAAATTCCCCTACTCATTAGGCCCGTGCAACTTAATTCCATATTATTTCCTATGACCTCCCATTCTACAAGACAGCCTTCCCTTAAAACCAGCACAAGTGAAATCAGATCGATCACCTGTAAAATCGATCAGGTCTTTTTCGCAACTTGCTGTATTTATCCGTTTATCCTTAATTGGTATTAACTTTTTTGGATTTAGTCCTCGTCTTAGAATTCTTGGCATCATAAAAGAAAACATTGTGTAGAAGAGGTTTTGAAAGGAGGGATGCAGACGTTGTCAGAGGACAGAGACCTCATACTTCCTCCAAGGAAGGCGGTCGGCTGGAAGCCTTGAACCCCAACACTCCTGGGGCTGTGGAGGTGGAAGAGCTACTTGGAGAAGCCGATGGGGAATTTAGGCTTTAAGAAAAATTCAGGGTGTAGGCTTTCCTGGGATTTTGTTTCTAACTAAATGCATCAGAAAACCTTGAAATCTCCTGAAGAATTGTAGAAGAGTCTTCGGTTCCATAATCCAGCCGAGGAAAGGGGATTTGGGTAAAGACTGTTGAACTCAGTCAGAATTACTAATGTAGACATACTCTCGGTTATTAACCACAAGTAAATTTAAAAAAATATTATATCATGCCAATATAAAGAAAAACTAAATCAGTCCTCAATTTGGATAACAAAGGAATGTCTATGCTCCTAAAAATGCTTGATGTATAAATCAATTATAATTCTTAGCTTATCATATGTTAATGCTAAATAAAAATTTTAAAATAATGATGATCTCTTTCACACAGCTTATCATATGGTAATGCTAAATAAAACTTTTAAAATAATGATGATCTCTTTCACACAATCTGTATCTATCATTTAATTCATACCAAATGCAATTATGTGATATTTTCTTTAATAATTAACATTGAATGCAGATCATATAATCTGCTCAGTTTTGCAATATTCTAATTGAATCTGATCAGTGCTCTGAAAGTCTTAAAATTCTTCCAATAATTAGATCAGACTTCAATTACAACCCCTCAGCGAGCAAGGTCTGAGCTTTATTTCTTGAAGTATTCATCCACTGAGGGCACGTAGGCTGTTTCCACAACTTGGCTATGGTGAACAGTGCAGTGCTTATGTAAGTAACTTTACTGTGTCCTGACATGTAATCCTTTGGATACTTGCACATGTGGCAATTGGATCTAATTTATAAATATATATGTAAGCTGGGCACTGGTGGCTCATGCCTGTAATCCTAGCTACTTAGGAGGCTGAGATCTGAGGATCACAGTTCAAAGCCAGCCTGGGCAGGAATGTCCGTGAGACTTAGCCACTTGAAAACCAGAAGTGGTGCTGTAGCCCAAGTGGTAGAGTACTACCTTTGAGCTGAAGAGCTGAGGGACAGCACTCAGGCCCAGAGTTCAAAATCCATGACCAACCAAAAAAATATGTAAACATATGTATACCACTTTCATATATATATATATATATATATATATATA
>NW_012271367.1:0-1592 GCF_000151885.1 Dipodomys ordii
TGTCCCTGAGATTTTTTGCTCAAAGGCTAGTACTTTACCACTTAGAGCCACAGCTCTACTTCCAGTTTTCTGGTGGCTAATTAAAGATATGTTTCACAGACTTTCCTACCGAGGCTGTCTGGCTTCAAACCAGTAATCCTCAGATCTCAACATCCTAAGTAGCTAGAATTACAGGAATGAGCCACTGGTGCCCAGTTGAAAGGGTCTTCTTTAAAACATATTTTGACACTGCTGGAAATTGAAATTCATATCACATGCTTGCTTTGCAAGTCCTTGTATTTGTCAACTTTTCAGGTAGGTGTCCTGCCTTTGCCCTGAAGGCCTCAGATTAAGATTCTCCTATTTCTGCCTCCAGAGTAGTTAGGATTACAGATACACACCACCATACCTGGTCCTGTAAAAGATGACCTGCTCTAAACATTTTTATACTGCTCTGGTATTTTGTATACGTTACACAATTTGAGCAGTGGGTTATCATCATCTTAAAAGTGAAAAAAAAAAAAACAAGGTACAGTTATGAGTGGATGTTAGAAGAATCCGTGTGAAAGGCTGATGTAAACGGCAGGGGCAGCCGCCATGTACCCAGGCCTCTGGAAGCACCATTCAGAGATGCTTGGCGTGGGTTGCAGCCTGTCTGCCTCCTCACAGACCATCTGACCTTTGTCCCACTAGGTCTTTTTCATTTTCTGTGGCCTTGTCTGTGAGTCAGTCCCTGACACGTGTTTAGATAAAAGTAGGTTAAAATGGAGCCATCCAGCTGATCTTTTGGAACCTCTGAGATGCCTGTTCCATAAGACAGAGCGACTCAGTCTTCCTGATTTCCCCCCCTGTATTGGGCTGGGAAATGAGTGAAGCCTTTGGAGACAAATGCCTACAGACTCATAATGCCATTTGTAGTTCCTGAACCTTTACAACCCTGTGCTCCTAGCAGATGGTCATCATGCCTTGTAGATGGTCATCATGCAAAGAAGAAAGCTTTGAGATGATAGCTTTGCCAAAAAAGAAAAAATCTAGGGAAGCAAATTCATTTTCATTGATTTGTAGAAGCTTTCTGATTTCTTCCTCTATTTCTTCATTGACCCACCTGTTATTCAGCAGTGTGTTGTTTAGTCTCCATGTGTTTGAGTGTTTTCTATAGAATTTTTTGCTGTTGAGAGCTAATTGAATTCTATTGTTTTCAGATAGGATGTGGGGAGTTATCTCAATCCTTTTTTTTTGCTCAGACTTGTTGGATGTCCTAGGATATGATCTGTTTTAGAGAAGATTCCCATGAGCTGCTGAAAAGAATGTGTATTGTGTGGTTGCTGAGTGTATGTTAAATCCATTTGGTTGGTTATAGTGTCATTTAATGCAGATACATCTTTGCTGATCCTTTGTTGGGTGAACCTGTCCTTTGGTGAGAGTGGGATGATAGTCTCCCACTATTGTGTTGGGGTCTGTCAGTTTTTGTAAATCTTAAGAGTGTTTATTTAGTGTCTTTTTTTTGGGGGGGGGTCCGGTCGTGGGGCCTGAACTCTGGGCCTGGGCGCTGTCCCTCAGCTCTTTAGCTCAAGGCGAGCGCTCTACCACTTGAGCCACAGCGCCACTTCCGG
>NW_012271367.1:8908-11759 GCF_000151885.1 Dipodomys ordii
GCGCTGTGGCTCAAATGGTAGAGCGCTCGCCTTGAGCTGAAGAGCTGAGGGACAGTGCCCAGGCCCAGAGTTCAGGCCCCACGACCGGACCCCAACAAAAAAAAAAAAAAAAAGAGTCTCACGCCAGGACTGGATTTGAATCACAATCCTCAGATATCAGTCTCCTGAGTAATTAGGATTACAGGTGTGAGTCACCAATGCCCAGTTGTCAGCTATTCTTACAGGTATTTCTGGGAGAATGTTACTGAGCACTATAGATAAGACTAAGAGCCAATGAGATCAATGTAATGTTCCAGAAAGAAGTCTACATAAAAATACGAGATATGAAAATAGAATGAAATCCATTAAATCTGTTTTGAAAGGAGAGAAATGCAAGTATTATAAACAAGGTGAATTCAATCAAAATCCATGAAATATACAGAAGAAAAACTTGCTGACCCATAGAACTCTTATCAAGTTGAATAGATTATTATAAGAAGTCCTCAGCAGCCTCTGGTGCCAGTGGCTCATGCCTGTAATCCTAACTGTTCAGGAGGCTGAGATCTGAGGATCAAGGTTTAGAGCCAACCCAGGCAGGAAAGTAAAAGTCCTCAGCAAATCTGTGTGAAAGATCGTTCACATACATTGCTTTGTAGGTCACGGTTTTCACTATGCTCTAGTGATGATGAGATTTATTATTTAATTGAGTTTTAAACTTAATAGCACAAAAGTACACTGGAGCTAGAGTACTTAAACTTTTTCTTTACACACTATAGATTGCTCTCTTTTAACATAGAAATGATGATAATTTGTTCAAATTAAATCATATTAGTACAGTGTTTTTCTCTGAAAGTGTCGTGGATATCTGCCCAGGCTGGTTTCCAACCTTGATCACCACATCTCAGGCTTCTGGGTAGCTAGGATTATAAGCATGAACCAGCAGTGCCTTGCTCAAAATTTATTTTTGGCTCTTGGATAGATTATATCTTCTCAGGCATTAGTTATTAAGACTGACAGATTCATTTGGAGTTTCTCTTAGACATAGTGCTTTGAGAATTATTTTCAGTGTATTTCTTCAGTCTTTTAGTCTGATTTGAAGAAATAATGGGAAGAAACAAAAAAAGAAAGTATGAACCATTGTATTTTAGTGATTTAATGGTTTTAATGAAGCCTCCCGTTAAGCTGTGATTCAACTCTCATTCAACATTTGTATTTCCCAGATTTGTTGAGCCCATTAAAGAAATGGAAGTCTCGCTATTTAATGGAGCAGAATGTCACCAAGTTACTTCGGCCTTTGTCTCCAGTCACACCACCTCCTCCCAGTTCAGGCTCTAAGAGCCCCCAACTGACTACCCCTGGCCAAACTCACCCAGGAGAAGAAGAGTGTCGAAATGGATACAGCCTCATGTTCTCGCCAATCACGTCTCTTACTACTGCTAGTCGCTGCAACACTCCTCTGCAGTTTGAGGTGATTTGGGTTTTGTTGTTGGGAGTGCCAGATATGAAAGTTATCATTTGTACCTCATTTCAAATACAATGCCATTTCAAATGTCTCTTTACTGTCTTCCTTTCCCATCTCACCACAAGAGTGGGAAACTCCAAAGTCAGTGTGGCCTCTTTACCTAGTAGCCTCTCATCTGTCTTTGGCATGCAGTCAGTCCCTACATGTCCTTAGCTTTGGGTAGTAAACATGCTGAATCTTTATCTTTACTGAATATCTTGGTCAAAGAGGCTTCTAGGTACCTGTAGGTACAGGTACCCATTAGTGACACCAACCTGAGAGCTCAGAGTATACTTAAGATTATCTTTTCTGTGTCTAGGCCTTTAAATGAGCGCAGTATCTTTCCCAGGTTGTTTTGTATTTTTATTGTGGCCTCAGGGAGCAAAGATTTAGTGATTATTCAGGTACTTAGGATGAATGTGGGGGGGGGTTGCTTGTTTGTTTGTTTTCCCCACTGTATTAGGAATGAGAAATAGACAAAACTAGAAAGGCAAACTTACTATCACTGTTTGGATTGTTAGAAATTGTCACTATTAATGTTTGGGTGACAGATTTTAATAGAATCCAATGTGTATTAATAAATCCATCCATTCAGATGCAGTTGCAGCTATAATCCAAGCTATTTGTGAGGTAGAAATTGCAATTCAAGGCCAGCATAGGCCAAAAACAAATTTGGCAATACTCTGTCATAACCAAGGACTGTACAAAGTGTCCTGCACCTGTATCTCAGCAGTGCAACAAAGCTCAAATAGGAGGATCACAGTACAGGCTGGCCCAAGCATAAAGCAAGACACTATCTTAGAGGGAAAAAAGCTAACAAGAAAAGGGCTAGTGGAGTCGCTGAAGTGTTTAGGGCCATTTGCCTATCTAACCTATAAGACTTATAAGTTCAGACCCATATATTGCCAAAAGAAAAACCTATTACAAGTTGCTTTAAGTTGTAATTAATTAAATAGACACTCCTTCTCAGTAGAGTTTGTTCTGACCACTTAAAACACCCAGCATTTAGCTAGGTATGGATGGCTTATGCTTGTAATCCTACCTACTGAGGAGGCTGATACCCAGAGGATCATAACTTGAAGCCAGGCCTGGCTGAAAATTCAGTCTTTGAGTCGCTATCTCCATTATAATCAACAAAAACCAGGCTGAAGCTAAGGCTCAAGTGGTAGGGCCCCAGTCAAGCACTGAGTTCAAATTCCAGTTCTAACATTAAAAATACCTTGATTTTTTTTTTTTTTTTGGTGGTTGTGGGGCTTGAACTCTGGGCCTGGGCACTTGTCCCTCAGCTCTTCAGCTCAAGGCGAGCGCTCTACCACTTGAGCTACAGTGCCACTTCCGGTTTTCTAGTGGTTTATTGGAGATAGGAGTCTC
>NW_012271368.1:0-1606 GCF_000151885.1 Dipodomys ordii
ACCGGACCCAAAAAAAAAAAAAGGGAAAGAGAATCTAAGGTGCAGGTTAAATATCCCTTACTTTAATTGTAGACAACAAATGTTTCAGATTTTAGAGTTTTCAGATTTTGCAAAGTTTGCCATAGACTTTACAGATAAAACCCAGAGTGCTATGAGGAATGACTTGGGTTTTAGCTCAGCTGTAAAGCCTTGCCTAGCATGCATAAGTTCCTAAAACTTAAAATGCTCCTAAATGGTTTGAATACACAGTTTTGTTTTGTTTTTTAAGTTAGCTGTTACTCTCTTTAGTCATGAAAAGATTGACCTTTAGGGTTCTAAAACTTCCTCTCACTGGGAGGAATCCACCTTGTAACTCTCATAAGTGAAAGCATTAATTTCTGTTTCAGAGACAGAGGAAATGGGTGATGAAGAGGTTTTCTCCTGGTTAAAATGTGCAAAGGGGCAGTCTCATGAGCCAGAGAACCTCATGCCTACACAGATCATCCCTGGCACAGGTAAGAAAATTCCTTTTATAGATTTGGGGAAAAAAGATGTGTTTTACATAGTTTTGGGTTTTGTGGTGCTGAGGATTGAATCCTGGGCACATGCTAGAAAAGCACTTCTAGAACTCATTTATATCCCTAGCTTGAAAAAATGTTTTTTTGCTCTTGCTGTTTTTGGTTTTTTGTCGATTGTGGGGCCTGAACTCTGGGCCTGGGCGCTGTCCCTCAGCTCTTCAGCTCAAGGCTAGCGCTCTACCACTTGAGCCACAGCACCACTTCCAACTTTTTTCTGCTTATGTGGTGCTGAGGAATCGAACCCCGGATCTCATGAATGCAAGCCTTCTACCACTGAGCTACCTTCCCAGCCTGAAAAAATGTTTTTGAGATATTCACAATCCCATAAAATTTGGTGAAATGCTTTTTTAATTACACCTGATGCAATGACTTTTTTAAAATTAAATTTCACCAGATTTCTCAGAATTTGGATATTTAGATCTATATATGTTGGATATTTAGATCTATATATGAGGGGCTGGGAAAGTGGCTTAGCGGTAAAGTGCTTGCCTAGCACACATGAGGCCCTGGGTTCAATTCCTCAGTACCAACATAAAAATAATAATACATGTATATATGAGAGTGCATACAGCCACTGCATATTCTGCTCCACTTTTCTGATTATAGTTTCGTATTTCTTATCACATTTCCAGATAGACTCTTCTTCACTTAGGAAGCTTGGAGCATTACTTAGATCCTGTGTAACTCACTGCTTCCAAACAATGGCTTCTTGGGTGCTCCATGCTGATTTAAAAAGCATGGTTAAATGTACCTGTACATGTGCAGTTTACATTGATTTTTTTTACCTCTTTTTAACTCTTTTTTTTCATTGTTAAGTATAGATTACAATAAAGTATATACAATATTTGGGGGGGTGGAAGAGGAGAGATGGGAAGGGATGGCAAGGGGAAACAAAGGAGGCAACAATGCTTGATAAGAAATGTACTCATTACCGGGCAGGGAAGGTGGCACAGTGGTAGAGCGCTTGCCTTGCATGCCTGAGGCCCTGGGTTCGATTCCTCAGCACCACATAAGCAAAAAGAAAAAAGCCAGAAGTGGTGCTGTGGCTC
>NW_012271368.1:13121-16368 GCF_000151885.1 Dipodomys ordii
TTTCTTTCTTTCTTTCTTTCTTTCTTTCTTTCTTTCTTTCTTTCTTTCTTTCTTTCTTTCTTTCTTTCTTTCTTTCTTTCTTTCTTTCTTTCTTGTCAGCTTCAACTCAGGACCTGGCACTACCGCTTTAAGCTACAGCACCACTCGTTTTCTGGTGGTTAATTGGAGATTAAGAGTCTCACAGAGGTCTGGGAAGGTGGCTCAGTGGTAGAGCGCTTGCCTTGCATGCCTGAGGCCCTGGATTCGATTCCTCAGCACCACATAAGCAAAAAGAAAAAAAAGCCGGAAGTGGCCCTATGGCTCAAGTGGTAGAGCGCTAGCCTTGAGCTGAAGAGCTGAGGGACAGCGCCCAGGCCCAGAGTTCAGGTCCCACGACCGGACCCAAAAAAAAAGAATAAATATCAGTAGTAAAAATCACTAGTACCATGGTATCTGACCTATAGTCATATTTAATAAGCTTTATTGAATGAGTTAATTCACAAGGTATAAAATTTAAGAGATACTGGTGCTGGGAAGGTGGCTCAGTGGTAGAGTGCTTGCCTTGCATGTCAGAGGCCCTGGGTTCCATTCCTCAGCACCACATAAGCAAAAAGAAAAAAAGCCGGAAGTGGCGCTGTGGCTCAAGTGGTAGAGCGCTAGGCTTGAGTTGAAGAGCTGAGGGACAGCGCCCAGGCCCAGAGTTCAGGCCCCATGACCGGACCAAAAAAAAAAAAATTTAAGAGATACTATAGGTTTGTTCCTTGTTCTCAGGCATGCCTTTTGTGGGATTGCCATTGTTTCTTGGTGCTATTTTTCAGAAATATTGTCATGTATATAGTTTTTCCCTTCTTTATACAAATGTGTTACAACTTGCTTTCTTGTTTTTCAGTTTATATATCATGCAGGTTATTTCAGATAAATATATAAATATGGTTTTAATTTAAGTACAATTGACTAAAATCTGACATACTATGGTTGATTTGAGTGTTCAATTTGGGTTGTTTCCTCTTTTTTTTTTTTTTTTGTTGGTCATGGGGCTTGAACTCTAGGCCTGAGCACTGTCCCTCAGCTCTTCAGCTCAAGGTGAGCACTCTACCGCTTGAGCCACAGCGCCACTTCCCGTTTTCTAGTGGTTTATTGGAGATAGGAGTCTCACAGTCTTACCTGCCCAGGTTGGCTTTGAACCTCGATCCTCAGATCTCAGCCTCCTGAGTAGCTAGGATTACAGACGTGAGCCACGGACACCTAGCTATTTCCTCTTTTTGATAAGTAACTTATAGAAACAGTTATTCTGTTATTTTTGTAATTGTTCATACCCCTCTTTCATTCAGTGGCTTACAAATGTCACTTTTATGTTTGAGCTGAGCTGTCTCATCAGCTGAAACAAATGAGCAGTGCTCAATGACATCCAATTCTTCTTGGACATCCTGGTGCACCCCATTGTTAATGTAGAAAACTACCACTTTGATATATCTCTCCCATTACTTAATTGAAGTATCCTATCCCTTGGGCATGCAAAGCTAGGGAAAAAAGTAGATATCCCCCACCCTTGCCAAACTAAATGATCTTTTTGAAATAAGTTATTTATGTGTCCCATCACATCACCTCTTATTCCCATAGCGTCTCAGGTTTCTGCTCCTGCTTCTTCCCATAATGCTGTGAGTTTCCTCTCAAAAGCTGCTTCTTCCAATAATGCACTCGATACCTGCTCAATTGATGAGAAGAGCTGGGTTGGCACATACACAAGTCTTTAAGCAGTCATAGCCAAGGGGAAGAAATATTGCAGAAGACCCATATTATAAAACTGCCCTCCAAGAGGGAGATTTTTGTTTTTGTTTGCTTGTGTTTTTATGCCAGTCCTCAGTGCCTAGGTTCTGTTCCTGAGCTTCTTTTGCTCAAGGCTAGCACTACCACTTAAGCCACAGCTCCACTTCCAATTTTTCGGAGTAGATTATTGGAGATAAGAGTTTCGTACTTTCCTGCCTGCGCTGGCATTGAATTGGGATCCTCAGATCTCAGGCTCCTGAGTAGCTAGGATTACAGGCATGAGCCACCGGTGCCCAGCTGAGATAATTTTTTTAATGCTTTTATCCTGATGCCTCAGGCAAGCTTACCTGTGAGTTTGTCTCTGGCAGGGTGCAAAGAACAAGGCCAGTCTACCAAACTTCCTTGACCACATCATTGCCTCAGTGGTAGAAAATAAGAAAACCTCAGATGCTTCAAAGAGGGCGTGCAACATGACTGACACCCAAAAGGAAGTGAAGGAAATGGTGATGGGGTTAAATGTGCTGGACCCGCATACTTCTCACTCCTGGCTTTGTGATGGGAGGCTTCTGTGTCTCCACGACCCCAGCAACAAAAACAATTGGAAGATTTTCCGAGAGTGTTGGAAGCAAGGTCAGGTAAGCAAAAATAAATAGTTCCTAGGGCCAGCTACATGCATGTCTGTTACAGATCCCAAGATAATCCCAGCTTCTGGGAGGTCTTTTGCCTTTAGACATATTAAGTTTATGTTGTAGGTATTCTTGCTGCTACTTCAAGTTGTCCTGAATTTCCAAAATCAAGGAGATTTCTAAAAATAGATTAGATCTAGGTGTACTTCTGTTATTTGTTTTACTTTGTGTTGTTTTGATTTTTGACAGTATTATAGCTTGGACTCCGAGGTTTTCTCGGCTGGCACATTTGAGGCACTCCTCCAGCCCTGCTTTTTCACTGATTATGATTATTTTTGAGATGAAGTCTTAGGGACTTTTCTGCCCAGGCTGGCCTTTTACTCAGCCTCCTGATTAGTTAGAGTTATTGGCATGACTCACAGCTGTCTGGTTTGTGTTCTGAAAAGGGCAGATGAAATTCCTGTTAGGTGTTTTGCTGCATCGATGGCACCTTAGGAGAAGAATCCTTAAGTTTGATATTGGGTAGGATAGAGGTGTGGGTGAATGAGAGCCCTAGAAGTTTATCTAATAGAATAGTGACACTCTGATGCTTATACCTTCATAAGTGCTTGAGGAAGCAGGAGCTTATGGAGTTGTCTAGACAGTTTTTCATTTACAATATGAAAAGGTTGTTTCAAAGTTGTATTTCTCGCCGGGAGCTGGTGGCTCACGCCTGTAATCCTAGCTACTCAGGAGGCTGAGATCTGAGGATCGCGGTTCAAAGCCAGCCCGGGCAGGAGAGACTGTGAGACTCCTATCTCCAATAAACCACCAGAAAACCGGAAGTGGCGCTGTAGCTCAAGTGGTAGAGCGCTCGCCTTGAGCTGAAGAGCTGA
>NW_012271369.1:0-5553 GCF_000151885.1 Dipodomys ordii
CGTTACCTGAGCACGCGGTCGCGCCGGCCTCCTCCCCTCCCCCAGGGCAGTGCCGAACCGGCAACGGCCGGAGCGGGTCCCCGCCCCGCACGGACACCGCCGCCCGCCTGCGAGACACGCCGCCTCTCACCGCCCGTGAACGCGGCCCCACCTGCAGGATGAGGAAAGCAGGAGCCAGCAGAGACGGGTGGCTGGCAAGCGGCGACGACCCTCAGGCCCACGTCGGTGTGCCCGAGTCCCCGGCACCTACCTTGGGATAGTGCGAAGATCCCCAGATCCTTGGTTAGCGTCGGGCTGCTGCCTGGAGAACCAAACCTCCAGCAGCTTCTCGGTCCCTTCGAAAAAATGTGCAGCTTCCATCACTGTGAGACTAGCGAACAACCAACAACCACAGAAAATCAACTAAATTAAATCTTCTCCCGCCGCCGCTGCGGATTGTTCCAGCTGTTAGTAAAGTTCAGGTTCCTTTTTTTTTGCTATAATTTTATATTAACTTTTTTTAAAAAAAGGATTAATAAAATTTCCCCGGCTTCTGTGTGTGTGTGTGTGTGTGTGTGTGTGAGCGAAAGTTGAACGTGAGTCCGTTGGAAATAGAGGCAGATACTGTTCAGTCTCTTGTAGTCCGCTGCTTCCCCGTTAGAGAGAGTAGAGCGAGCGCTAGCTAATGTCGCCGGCCATACTGTGTAAGCGAGTGTGCTGCGTGAGCTCCCACCTTATATATCGCTTCGGTCCTCGTAAGCCAGGAAGTGACGTAATCGTCCCGCCCCCACGCATCATAGGCTCAAGAACCCGTCCATCTCTGGTCGGCGAGCGGCGGCTGGCTGGCGGTGGGCCCGCTGTGGGAGTGCTGGGAACTCCCTACTGCTCTGCAGATAGAGCTATCGCTGTCCCCCGAGCGGGAGACGGCGCTGTGCTGCCGGGCTGGGGACTGGGAACCCGGGGTTGAATGCTTGGTGGGTGGGGAGAGCGGGAACTGAGTAGGGGAAGGCTGCACGGGCGCTGCTTGAAAGAACTGGTTAGCAGCCGAGCACATGGGTGCGTCCTTAGGTGTTGGCCGAGCTCAGCGGGGGCGGGGGCCAGTGCTGGGGTGGCGTGATGGTTTGGGTTCGGTGCAGTTGTACCCCGGGACTGCTGAGACACTTGGGCCATTATCTGAAGTGTGTTTCACCCCGGAAAAAAGAAATAAAACTCCACTTTTGTCCGTGAGGTTCGGGTAGCCTGGGGTCGAACTGGAAGGCGCTTTAATTCTTCTCAGGGTTTATCTGACTTGCGAGTGAATGCAGTTCCCCACCGTTTTACACAATAGCCAGAAGCGTTGTCTCGCTTATTTCAAAAGAGAAAAGCAACGTGGCGCCCAGCCTCGGAGCTCTCCTGCCCGACCTACCTCCCACCGTGTGTCTGGCCCGGCGTCGGAGCTGGCTGAGCCCTGCGGCCACCCAGCAACCGAACTAAACTGGGCTCCCTTAGGTCAACTGGTGGGTAGGCAACCATCGGCAAAACTAGATTAGTTAAATACAACCCCAGACTACTCGATCATATTTTTCGTGGAAATATCTTAAACTGATGGAACTAGTTGAATGGAGTTCTTACCAACACTACTCACGCTCCCCCCCAACTCCAACCTCCACCTCTCATCCCTGTCTCCCCCACCAGATTCACAGCATTATCATCTCTCCAACATACGGATTTACAAGACCCAGTACCTAGCTATGCAAGAGGCTGAGATCTGAGGATTACAGTTCGAAGCTAGCCCAGGCAGAAAAGTTTCTTAGATTCACAGCTACATACAGACACACACAGACACAGACACACACACACACCATAAGTGGAGTGGAGTTGTGGCTCAACTTGTAGAGTGTTAACCTTGACCAGAAAAGCAGAGAGCCCCCCAAACCCTTTATTCAAGCCCCAGTACCAAAATTACTAAAAATAGTCATGTAAAGAATCGTCAGGCAGGGCTGGGAAGGTGGCTCAGTGGTAGAGTGCTTGCCTTGCATGCCTGAGGCCCTAAATTCGATTCCTCAGCACCACATAAGCAAAAAGGAAAAAAAAAGCCGGAAGTGGCTCTGTGGCTCAAGTCGTAGAGCACTAGCCTTGAGCTGAATAGCTGAGGGACAGCACCCAGGCCCAGAGTTCAGGCCCCATGACCGGACCCACCCCCCCCAAAAAAAAATCTCACGCAGCCGAGCGCTGGTGGCTCACGCCTGTAATCCTAGCTACTCAGTAGGCTGATATAAGAGGATCATGGTTCAAAGCCAGCCTGGGCAGGAAAGTCCATGAGTCTCTTCAATTAAGCACCAGAAACAGGAAGTGGTGCTGTGGCTGAAGTGGTAGAGCTCTCCCCTTGAGCTGAAGAGCTCAGGGACAGTGCCCAGTCCCACAATCTACCAAAAAACAAAAAAAACTATCACGCTAACATTCCACTAATCAATGTAAAATATAAAATAGTAGTCCTCTCTTAGTTGATTTAATGGGAGATGAAAAAAAGAAGTAACAAAGGACTAGGGAAATACTGGAGAAAAAAATTAACATGAAAATAAAAACTGCGGGAGGGTTAAGGGGTGACATTGTCCAAAAAGAAATGTATGCTTTACCTGACTTATGTAACCATAACCCCTCTGTACACCACCTTTATAATAACAAAACATTTAAAAAACGAAAATAAGAAAAACTGCCATTGTCACCAGATAAAATAATCTTTCTCTGTTATTCTTAGAGAAAAGCTTTCCTTAAAATGAAATAATATCAGTATGAAAAAAATACATCGAAAACCTGATTGGAGTTTTGCACTGCAGATACCCTGCAGGGTAGTTCTTGTCTTACAAGAACATGGATTCACATATTTCTAGGCAACCTGTTAAAAGAAACTGTACTGTGAGGTAGGTCCATAGACTAATTTTGCCATGTTTTTTTAAAGCATCCAACTCAAATGGGGGATTGGTACAAAAGATAATGAACTCTTATTTTATTATAATAATTAAAGGAGGATGTTATTGTTACACTTGGAATAAAGATAAAAGGCATATTTCTGTTTTACAAGCTATTCAATTATTTGATGACTGCTTATTGAAATGAAGAATCTGCCTCCTAAACCACCTCAAACACTAATTGTGGTATAAACATAATTTGGCTTATAATTGCTTATAATTAGTTGCTTTTCAATTAGTATTATGCTTTTTTTCCCAATGCAATTTAAGTTACTATAAAAAAGCCAAGAATCTTGGCAAGAGAAATCCTTGTTAATTTGATATAGTATAACTTAAAGTCTATGAACTAGATTGATTCCTTGTAAAATATGTCATTTTTTTCCTTGTGCATTATGAAGTTCAACATCTTCTGTATTTAGTCTTTGTTTAAATATTTCACTGAATTCAATATATCCAAATAGTGTTTATCATCACTTCTCAACTGAGTTTCTTTCTCATCAGTGTGTAAGTGGCCATGTATTACTATTTGCCAGACTGAAAAAATGGGGGGTGGGGAGAAGAGATGGAGGAAAACAATGAAAGAGATGTCATTGATCAAGATGCATTGTATTCACACAATTAGTTAAAGATAATTTAATTAACTAAATAAACTACAACCAAAAAAACACAAATTCTTATGAACATAGTATTTTACACATATAAAACTTTTATCCCTTGGCCCAGTGTATGTTTCTCTTTCTCTCTCTCTTTTTTTTGGGGGGGTCCGGTCCTGGGGCCTGAACTCTGGGCCTGGGTGTTGTCCCTCAGCTCTTCAGCTCAAGGCTAGCACTCTACCACTTGAACCACAGAACCACATCCGGCTTTTTTCTGTTTGCTTTTTTCTGTTTGCTTATGTGGTGCTGAGTAATCGAACCCAGGGCCTCATGCATGCAAGGCAAGCGCTCTACCACTGAACCACCTTCCCAGCGCTTGCACGTTTTCTCTCTCTCTCTCTCTCTTTCTCTCTCTTTCTCTCTCTTTCTCTCTCTCTGTCTCTCTCTCTGTCTCCCTCTCTCTCTCTCTCTAAGACAGTCACCATATAAAGTTGAGTCTGAGCTTTTTTTTTTTTTTTTTTTTTGGTTGGTCATGAGGCTTGAGCTCTGGCCTTGGGTGCTATCCCTCAGCTCTTCAGCTCAAGGCGAGTGCTCTACCGCTTGAGCCACAGCACCACTTCCAGTTTTCTGGTGGTTAGTAAGGGCTGGCTTTGAACTAGAATCCTCAGATCTCAGCCTCCTGAGTAGCTAGGGTTACAGGTGTGACCTCAATCTCCAAGTCATAAAATAACAGACGTGTGCTACTATGTTCAACTCACTTATTCTCTTTAGGAGTCATTCACATTGGATTCTTACCCAATTTGGGGCTAGGTGTTCACTGAAAATTGAGCTGGGCACCTGTAATCCTAGCTATTCAGGAGGCTGAGATCTGAGGATCACTGTTCAAAGCCAGCCTGGGCAGGAAAGTCCTTGAGACTTTTATCTCTAATAAACCATTCAGAAAACCGGAAGTGGCTCTGTGGCTCAAGTGGTAGAGCACTCACTGTGAGCTGAAGAGCGCAGGGACAGCACCTAAGTCCAGAGTTCAAGCCCCATGTCCAACAAAAAAAGAAAGAAAGAAAGAAACTAAGTCCTCACTCAAGTTAGTGGTACCTAGTCTCATATCTAACCCCCAAAATTTTAATTATTAATTTACTTTATTGTTATTATAGAGGTGATATACTAGAGGGATTACAATCACACGAGTCAGGTAACAAGTACATTTCCTTTAGTACAGTGTCTCCTGTTCCCTCACTTTCTCCCAGTCTCCACTCACAAGTTGTATAGTTTACTTTCATTGGTGTCCAGTGAGTTCCACTGCTGCACTTTCACCCTTTTTCCCTCCTGTTCTGTACCCTCCCCCCCAACTCTTCCAAAGATGTGCACTTGAATACCATATACATAAAGAAGACATTAAAAACTAAAAACTAGGGGCTGGGAAGGTGGCTCAGTGGTAGAGGGCTTGCCTTGCATGCATGAGGCCCTAGGTTTGATTCTACAACACCACAAAAGCAGAAAAAGCTGGAAGTGGCTCCGTGGCTCAAGTGGTATAGCGCTAGCCTTGAGCTGAAAAGCTGAGGGACAGCACCCAGGCCCAGAGTTCAGGCCCCACGACTGACCAAAAGACAAAAACTAAAACTAAAAAACTAAAAACTTAAAAAAAAAAAGAGGTCTCTTGTTCCTGTATCTTAGTTCATTTCAGTAAGTGTATTATTTTATATAAATATGAAGACACACTTAGGCACTGAAACCTTTGTGTTTCTCTCCTAAGGATATCCTTTTTTGGCCTCACTGTGTATGAGTATCTAGAATCCTGTATAATGTGTCATATTCCAGTGCATTTTAGTTCTGCCTATCAGAGAGAACATGGGTCTTTTGTCTCTGAGCTTGGCTTACCTCACATAACATTTCCCCGCAAATGACATTATTTTTTTTTTTTTTGGGTCCGGTCATGGGGCCTGAACTCTGAGCCTGGGTGCTGTCCCTCAGCTCTTCAGCGCAAGGCTAGCGCTCTACCACTTGAGCCACAGCGCCACTTCCAGCTTTTTTCTTTT
>NW_012271369.1:19228-21621 GCF_000151885.1 Dipodomys ordii
CATAAGAAAAAAGAAAAAAGCCGGAAGTGGTGCTGTGGCTCAAGTGGTAGAGCGCTAGCCTTGAGCTGAAGAACTGAGGGACAGCGCCCAGGCCCAGACCGGACCCAAAAAAAAAAAAGAGTTTCATGGACTTCCCTGCCCGAGCTGGCTTTGAACCGTGATCCTCAGATCTCAGCCTCTCCAGTAACTAGGATTACAAGTGTGAGCCACCAGCACCTGGCTCTCACTCATTTCCTTTCTAAGAGGAGTCTTACTATGTAGCTTAGGCTGACTTGGAACTCTTCTAATCTTCCTGCCACAGCCTCTTGAGTGCTGAGATTATAACAGGTGTATGCTAACACATCTAGCTCTACCACTTTGTGTGTGTGTGTGTGTGTGTGTGTGTGTGTTGATACTGGACTTGACTGAATTCAAGGCCTTGTACTTTAGCTTTTCTACTCATAGCTGGAGCTTTACTTCTTCAGTCATACCCACCAATCTGGCACTTTGTTGGTTGATTGGAGACAGTCCCTCAGCCTTTTCTGACCAGGTTGGTTTTGAATTACTATTCTCTAGATATTGGCCCCCTGGGTAGCTGGAATTATAGGCATGAGTTACTGGTACCCAACTAGAATATTTAATTTGTGAGCTACTTGGAGAAATTGGCTCTATTCTGTTCACCTCCCCAAAGCTTCATATCTAACTTATGGAAGTAGAATCAGATTTATAGTTCCCATGGTTGGGGGGTTTTGACTCTGTAGAAAATAAGTAATCAGAGGCTGGGAATGTGGCTTAGTGGTAGAGTACTTGCCTAGCATGCATGAAGCCCTGGGTCGATTCTTCTCTACTATATATACAGAAAAAGCCGGAAGTGGCATTGTGGCTCAAGAGGTAGAGTACTAGCCTTGAGCAAGAGAAGCTCAGGGACAGTACCCCAGGCCCTGAGTTCAATCCCCCGGAATGGCAAAAAAAAAAAAAAAGAAATTAAAAGTAACATAGCTAAAACTTTTTTTAAATTTGGAGAAAAAGAAGTTAAAGATAAGTTTTGGGGGGGAAGGATGTGAAAATAGGCCAAGTCAGAGATGAAAATAGGAGACAAATGATAAGAAAATGAGTCAAAATGTCAAGTAAGAAGAGTTCTAGAACAAAAAGAGAGAGGAGGTAATTTTCTTTTTTCTTTTTCTTTTTTCTTTTTGGTTGGTCGTGGGTCTTGAACGTGGGCTTTGGCTCTGTCCCTCAGCTCTTCAGCTCAAGGCTAGTGCTCTACCACTTGAGCCACAGCATCAGTTCTAGTTTTCTGGTGGTTCATTGGAGATAAGAGTCTCACGGACTTTCCTGCCAGGGCTGGTTTTGAACTGGATCCTCAGATCTCAGCCTCCTGAGTTGCTAGGATTACAGGTGTGAACCACCAGTGCCTGTTTTTGTTTTTTTGTTTTTTATTTTGGGCGGGGGGGTGGGGGTCTGGTCATGGAGAACTCTGGGCCTGGGCGCTGTCCCTCAGCTCTTCAGCTAAAGGCTAGCTCTCCACCACTTGAGCCACAGCACTACTTCCGGCTTTTTTCTTTTTGCTTATGTGATGCTGAGGAATCGAACCCAGGTCTCAGGCATGCAAGACAAGTGCTCTACCACTGAGCCACCTTCCCAGCCCTGTTTTTTTTTTTTTGTTGTTGTTCGTTTTTTTTGTCTTTTGGGGAGTTGGAACTCAGGGCCCAGACACTTTCCTGAGCTCTTTTGCTCAAAGCTAGTGCTCTACTGCTTTTCAGCCAAAACATTACTTCAGAGGAGGAAATTTGCAAAGAAATAATATTAAGTTTCAGAACAAAGGAGCATAAATTTATGTAGTGAAATGGCTCAATAATTTCCATACATAGTGAATGAGGAAAAAAAAAAACACATAAAACTAAAAAACCCAAAATTAAAACCTAAAACACCCAAACAACTAAAAAGCCCATACCAAGACATAACATTTCAGAACACTAGGTAAATGTAACAAGCGAAGAAAAATGAATGAACGTATTTTACTTTTCAATAACAATGATGGAAAGTTGAAGACAGTAGTATAAAATGTTATTGTTATTTTAAATTAGTTTTTGTACTGTTGAGATAAAATCTAGGGCCTGGCACTCAGTAGGAAATGCTCTACCATTATGTCATTCTCTCAGACTTTATAACAAGTCTCAGGTAGCATCAAGGTTTCTGGGTAGATACTATGATAAACTCAGTATATAATATTTCTTAAATATTTTTTTTTGGGTCCAGTCATGGGCCTGAATTCTGGGCCTGGGCACTGTCCCTCAGCTCTTAAGCTCAAGGCTAGCATTCTACCACTTGAGCCACAGTGCCACTTCCAGCTTTTTTCTTTTTGCTTATGTGGTGCTGAGGAATCGAACCCAGGGCCTCATGCATGCAAGGCA
>NW_012271370.1:0-3073 GCF_000151885.1 Dipodomys ordii
AAAAAAAAAAGAAAGAAAAGAAAAAGAAAAAATAATCAACAAGTGGCATAATGGAGTTCTGTCCTTAGTAGCTAAAGGGTTTTATATGACATTTCTAGTATTCAACCCCAAATTTACATGGTCAAAACAACCGTGTGGGGCTTGAACTCTGGGCTTGGGTGCTGTCCCTGCACCTTTCAGCTCAAGGTGAGCGCTCTACCGCTTGAGTCACAGCACCACTTCATGTTTTCTAGTTTATTGGAGATAAGAGTCTCACAGACTTTCCTGCCCGGGCTGTCTTTGAACTGTGCTCCTCAGATCTCAGCCTCTTGAGTAGCTAGGATTACAGGAGTGAGCCACCTGCAACCGGCACTAAAGGAATCTTAAGGAAGTAGGAAGCAGTTAGCAGTGAGAAAACTGTGGCTTTTACTTGGAATCCAAGTGGCATTGTCCCTTGGGTTTCTATCTGGGTAAAGTTTTTTCTTAATTTATATAATTAAAATTATTATTGTACCAGGGTTTGAACTCAGGGCCTTGCATTTGCCAGGCGGATGCTCTGATCTACCACTTGAGCCATACCTCCAGTCCTTCTGGCTTTCATAGCTGGACTATGATTCTATTTATGCTTTCTGCATAATTGGGTTGACAGGTGTGTAACTATACTCAGCTTTTATTAATTTTGATGGGGGTATTGCGAACTTTTGCCTCAGCTGATGTTGAACCATGAGCCTCTCAATCTCCATCTCCCAACTAGCTTATTAGAATTATAGCAACTTCAAAGCCTCTGTAATAAACTGGGATAACTTTTTTTGGGGGTGCTGGGGGTGTTTATTTCAGTGCTTGATTCTGGAACCTTGTACTCTTGCTTAGATTTTTCACTTATAGCAATGCTTTGCCACTTAAGCCACACTTCCACCCCAGCATTTTCCTGGTTAACTGGAGATAAGTCTTGCTGGCTTTTTTGCTTGGGCTGGCTTTCAAACCATGATCCTCAGATCTCAACATCTTGAGTAGCTAGGATTATAGGTATAAGCCACTGGCAGCTGGTCCTTGGGGAAAGCTATAAAGGCTATACTAACAGCAGAAGGGGAAGAAATGAAGTGCATGAATAACTTTAGAGAAAGCTGTGTTTGTTTCTAATTATTTTTAAAAGATTTAAATTAAAAATTCTAATTTTAAAATATTTATTTGTCTAAGTTATACCATTACAAAACCTAATTGAAAGCTCAATTTAAGGTTTTAAACTCACCATTAGGGCATTTGAAGCACATACACTATGAAATCCATAATAAAATGCAGCAAACTGCTTATAGATAGATTTGTTGAGAAGGAAGTCAATATAAAGCTGCACATATTCTGGAAAGCAATTGTACATCTGTTATATAGAAAAGGTAAACAGTAAATAAACACTAATTCATTTTAATTAAAAGTGGTGTGTAACTTACCTTTTCTATTTTGATTGGTAACTGGAATTTTATCACCTCCTGGCTTTAAGTTATAAGACTTAATTATTCCAAATTCTTCCTGAAAAACCTGATGAGAAGTATCATAATAGGATATTAGTTATATTATTGGTTCAATAACAGGCTTCAATTGAACAGGTTTCTAAAATTTAAAAAGAACAATTTTCTTCTCCCATCAAAAAGATAACTACAGAAAGGCCAAACAATTGTGGCATTTTGTTTATTTATTTATTTGTAGTACTAGAGTTTGAATTCAGGGTGATGGACTTACTAGACAGGCATTCTACCACTTGAGCCACTCTCTCATCCTTTTTGTATCATGGAGTTAAAAAAAAAAGGTGCCTTAATCCTATATGGAAATACAATTTAATACTTTAATGGTAGCCACAAAATTTGTGTGTCACCCAGACCCAATACTCAGGTCTTTGGAGCTATGTAGATCACTATAACATCTACCTTCTGACTATTCTAAGAGCAGTGGGAATAACAGTGTTTTAGTCTGACCCATCAGCTTCAACTCTTAACTTCTTGTGGTGACAGTACAGGAGAGGCTTATTTTGAGAGGTTGAAAGTCTGAGTAACTGAATCAAGAGAATATCTAGTGGATTATCTTGAAGCAGTTTTGTCAAGTTCTCATCTACTTGTGTCTCTCTAGGTGTCTCTATCATGTTAACATCCTCTAAGAAGGGGATTTTTCATCTTTTCTAATGGTGACTGTTTAGTACATATGACTTCTTTCATATATAAAGTATATGGCAGACTAACAGCTATATGTCCTTTGTAGTACCTGAAATGTTGAATAGAAATCTTCTTCAACATTGCCTTCATATGATAAAAGTTCACTTAATCCGTGGGCCAATTCCTATAAAAAGAAATGTTATGTCTTTAAATATTTATTAGCAGTACTTCAAGTAAATCTACTGTAGTTCATTTCCATGTGAGACAATGGGTAAAATTAAATTTCAAAATAAATATTTGAGATGTATTTTCCAGGACTCAAATGCATGTTACCAACTTCTGCCATCCAAAAGCTTGGAAAAACTCATTAGTTATATAGGAGGAAATTATCCATTTTTTAAAACCAGATTTAACTCTAAGATCTATTCTTAAGCAGCAAGCTAAGCATGACTCTCACGTGATTTTCAGCATAATTCACAGCTATTTGCTAGATTACTGTTTATGAATTTGTAGTGTTTCATGAAAAAGCACAAAAATTCTATTTTAGGACTTATCTTTAAACATAAAACATAGAGATCACACAAGTAGTTTATACTCTGTTACTGTGTCTTCTCTCAAGTACAAGGTGAGAACAAAGGAAGAAATACTATATTTTGTTATAACTTAACTTACCCATGAATAAGAATTTAATAAGAATTTAATTTTGTTTTTAAAAACAAAACTAATATAGTATTTTTATTTTTGATTTTATTTATTTTTTTGGGGGGGGTCCGGTTGTGGGGCCTGAACTCTGGGCCTGGGCGCTGTCTCTCAGCTCTTTAGCTCAAGGCTAGCACGCTACCACTTGAGCCACAGCGCTATTTCCGGCTTTTTTCTTTTTGCTTATGTGGTGCTGAGGAATCGAACCCAGGGCCTCAGGCATGCAAGGCAAGCGCTCTACCACTGAGCCACCT
>NW_012271370.1:4758-8473 GCF_000151885.1 Dipodomys ordii
AAAAGCCAGAAGTGGCGCTGTGGCTCAAGTGGTAGAGCACTAGCTTTGAGCTGAAGAGCTGAGGGACAGCATTCAGGCTCCATGACCAGACCCCTCAAAAAAAAAAAAAAAAGAAATCTCCTATAGTAAAACTTTAAGGCATTACTTTGAGTTTATTCTAAATGTCAAAGTTAAAAAGTTATTGATGTTATATTTATAAACTTTGTCTAGTGTTTTCTTTAAAAAATTTTAGATCAAATTTTATGTTTGTTAATTTTATATGAAATTATTTAAAAATAATTCATTTCATAGTCTCAAAAGGAAATTTATAAGCATATGGGCTGACTAAATTGCTGAAAACAATTAAAAACACTGGAAGAGTGCCAATATTTATAAGACAGAATCAAGGCTGTTAGTTAAGGAATAGATATACTATTTTATAAGTAACTATATAAAGACTGACCAGCATTCAAGAGAATACTGATATATAATATATAACTGATAATAGTGGTGATGATGATAACCATAATACTGAAGTTAGTTTTTGATTGACTACAGCATTGAGAACTTGGTAATGGTGTTACCATCTTCTTTGAGCCAACTGGTGACAACTTGTAACATTTTTCATTAAAGACTTTTAAATGTTATAATTTTGAAATCAGATTTTTCATAGTGAGGAAGTAGGCTGTTAGATTTGCAACAGGGCACTCACATGCAGAAGCCTATTTTATTTAGCACTTCATTGATCTGCTCTGGTTGAAGCAGGGATGGGGATGAGGTAGCTTTTCTTCTGGATGCACTAGATCATGTAGTGCAAACAGCAGAATTAGAAAACCCCCACCCATACTATATTGCCCCTATTCCTAAATCCAATGTCCATTGTACCATAGGCAATTATATTTTCAAAACATGGTTAAATTATAGTTCTTCACAAAAATTTCAAAATATTTTAGTTATTACTATGCATTTTATTACAATTTTTAAAAGATTTCTATAGGTCTATGGATGTGTGCTAAAATATAATAATGTAATGCAATTTAATGTTGAATTTAATTATTTAACTTGGAATACAAAAATGTAAATATGCTTAGTATAATCTTTTGGGTAATAACTGAGTAAAAACTAATACCCACTGCATAACAAAGTATTTGGCAAATTCATGATTTTATGTGCAGCATCATTTTAAAAGTATAATAAATGAGATATAATACTATCTTACAAATAAAAGTAAATCAAAATATCATCCAACTCTAAGCAATGATATAAAATCTAAAGCATGATCATATATATCAGGAACTTGAATTGGTGATTATAAGTGGTGGGGCCTTCAAAAAAGGTTAAACAAAAAGGTTAAACACATTTGTCGCATGAGTACTATAGATGATAGAATTAAAAACAGGATTCTTTGGTGTTATGGAATTTAGCACTTTGAACCTTTAGACAGATTAAATATTCAAATTTCAAAATAAGTTTAATCTCTCAATGTGTATTATTTCCCTCCTGCTATCTTTTTTCCCCATCAAGTTTCTCAATTTCCACATTCCTCAGGATTGAAAATCTTAAGTAAGATGGCTCTAAATTCTGTTTCTTTAATAACTATCAGTGTCTTACTGCTCTGTACCAAGCTCATCATAGTTTAGTCATTTTTTTTCACTATTCTTCCAACTTACACTGTTCTACTCTTTTCAGTCCTACCTTAACCAAATATAATAATTTCATTTAAAATTCTTGGAGGAATATAATGATACTTAGGGCAGCTGATTGTACACTGGTGTTTATCTGTTTGTTTCTTAAAGTTTGAATTTCTTCCCTTCTTTTGATGTAAGCATTTCCAGTGCTTGCTTATTTACTCTTCCCTCCTTTCCTCCACAGACAATTTATTTCTGAGAATTAAAAAGTTAATGTGGAGTCAGGTCCTGGTGGCTCACACTTGAGGCTGATATCTGAGAATCATGGTTCAAAGTTAACCCTGGGCAGAAAGTCTATGAGACTCTTATCTCCAATAAACCACCAGAAAACCAGAAGTGGCATTGTGGCTCAAGTGGTAGAGTGCTTGCCTTGAGTTGAAGAGCTGAGGGACAGCGCCCAGGCCCAGAGTTCAAGCCCCATGACTGACCGCCCCCCCCCACTCCCAAATTAATGTGTAGGCATCGTGTTTACTTTAACAAGGCAGGGTTTACTTTAACAAGGCAGGGAGATATGCCTTCAATAAAATACCTGATAGTGATCAAAGATTGGCAAATGAGTTATAAAATTAAAAAACACTACAGAATAATGTTATATGTTTTAAAAATTCCCATTCCACTAATTTTTCAATTTTTAAAGATGCCTCCTTCACGTCTCAGGATTCAGGAATATATTACAGATAGCTAAATTTAGTTCTGACAAGTACAGTTTACTAAACAGGGAAATAAGCACAAAATAAGTAAACAGAAAAATAGTTAATAATGAATAGGAAACACTGATTTTTAAAAAATGTTTTAAATTTTTGATAATTTAGATTATATGTGAAAAGGAAATTAATCTTTTGAGAGATTTTTTAGAAAAAATCCAAGTTTTTTAAATTTATAAAATCTACTAATGTTATATAGCTGTGATCATACATACGTATGGTAGAGATTATAGAAAACTTATTTGACAAGAATGGTTAGTTTTCTAAAATAATATTTTTCTAAAACACAAATACCACTTAAAAAATCTGTACTCTAGTAGCACCTCCTAGTGGAAAGTTTAAAGGATACAATTCCAACCAATCGGAATTCAGAATAATTATCACATTTGAAGCTGCTAAACCAATGGCAGTGTGAATCCTTGTGATATGTAAACATGCCTGAAAACAAGAAAATATAATTTTGTTACCATGATTGGTTAAAAAAGTAAAAATGGTAAAAATGTACATGACATATTAACTGTTAGGAATAAACCTTTTTAGCAATAATTACAAACTATCTTCCATGTTAAAAATTTAAAGATTCTTTAACAGGCTAATATTGGCAAATCTCAATGTATATAAACACATACATGCTGAATAAACAGATTTTATTCTTTAAGCTAAGGATAGAGAAGGGGCAAAGAGCAGACTATAACTTTATGAAGTTATATATAACTATAAGTTACACATTTTATAAGCTATAAATTACATGTTAATGCTCATAAATAATTTTGCATATCATATGGAGAAATCAATTTATCCATATCATTTCCTACCACCAGACTTTATGTATCTATTTCTATATTACATATCAATATGTAAAAAATAAGAAAACTACTAAAAACTTCCCTTTATATAAGTGGTTTAGCTAAGTAAAATTTAAGTTTAAAGGCCTTATTTCTTCTAAAGAAATTAATCCATTCCTTAAAATGACTCACTAATGACAGAGGTTTCAAATACTAGTGTAGAGCAAACTAGTTTTGGTGTTTAATGTTGGATATTGTTTTTTTTATTTTATTTTTAGGCATTTGGCCTATTCAGGAAAGCTATGGGTTTCTTCACAAACATATACTTGCAACCTGAATACATCTTGTGCTGCATTCCCAATCAGGTAATTACCATTACAATCATCAATTTGGTTAAAAAGTTTTTTTAATGTTAAAAATAGTCATTCAGGGCTAGGAAGGTGACTCAGTGGTAGAGCACTTGACTTGCATGCATGAGGCCCTGGGTTCAATTCCTCAGCACCACATAAGCAGAAAAAAAAAGCCAGAAGTGGCACTGTGGCTCAAGTGGTAGAGCGCT
>NW_012271371.1:0-3805 GCF_000151885.1 Dipodomys ordii
GATTCCTCAGCACCACATAAGCAAAAAAGAAAAAAGCCAGAAGTGGCGCTGTGGCTCAAGTGGTAGAGTGCTAGCCTTGAGCTGAAGAGTTGAGGGACAGCGCCCAGGCCCAGAGTTCAGGCCCCATGACTGGACCCAAACAAAAAAAAAAAAATTAGTACAAATAAAGTGTGAGAAGAATATTGACAGGAGAGAAGGGGTATAATTCCCCCCTTTTAATTTAAAAATTTGGTGTTTTAACAGCCTGTTGGCTTGTTTAACAATTTTTTGTCCTTGAGGATTATAGGGAATACCTGTAGTGTGAACAATCAGGTAAGATTTACAAAAAGTTTGAAAAGCTTGTCTGACATATCCTGGACCATCATCAGTTTTACTATGTTTAGGAAGTCCCATAGTGGCAAAGCAGTGTAGGGAATGAACAATACAATGTTTGTTAGTCTCCCCAGCAGGAAGAGCAGCCATAATAAAATTAGAGTAGGTATATGGTAACATGGACAAAGCAAAGCCATCCAAAAGATGGAATCAGGCAGGAGTTTAGTCTACTTTTTTTATGGTGGAGGTGGTCAGGGT
The DNA here is from genome assembly GCF_000151885.1 of Dipodomys ordii. NCBI lineage: Eukaryota > Metazoa > Chordata > Mammalia > Rodentia > Heteromyidae > Dipodomys > Dipodomys ordii. The sequence goes on from NW_012271371.1 coordinate 571, forward strand.
AACGATGTAGATTTCCTCCAGGTAACTGTCAGGTTGTAGCAGCAGCAGCAGCAGGGTCTCTCAGTGGCTCCAAGGGACTGTCACACCTCATCTTGGGCTGTAAATTTTTACACAGACTGAAACTTGTTAAGAGCCAAAGTTACATCTGACAAACTTGTAAGAATCCTCTGTGTTTTGCTCTGGGCTTGTTGGAAACTTAAAAAACCTATAAGAGCAAACTGAAATAGCAATTAAGCAATTATTTTGGTAATCCTACTTTTTTTACTTTGAGGCAAATGTTAAGAACAATTTTACTTTTAAACTTTATATCCAGAAATTTATTCTTAATTTTTTAACCTTCCTATTAATCTCTTTTATTATTTTATATTTTAGTTTTTAGTTACATTTTTTAAAAATCCCTTAAAATCTTGAGGCCAAGTGTCATTCATTATCTCTTGGCTGCTTATTTTAAAACAGATACACATTAAAACTTTTAAACTCAAATGACAATTTTTTAATGTAAGAATTACAATCACCATCACTGTACCAAGAAGCTAGACTTAACACCTTTATGACTTTAAAAAACATATCCTAATTGTAGAACATCATTAAAAGCAAGTCACATTATACAAATACATTTTTTAATCCTCTTTTTAAGTCCAAGGGCCAGTTTTAGCAATACTAAGATCATCACATCACTAATTTTTTTTTTGTTTCGGTTTTATTTTTTAACTGTATTTTTTTTAATCTTTTCTTTTTTGGTACTGGGGATCGAACCCAAGACGTTGCACTTGCTAGGCAAGCACTTTGCCACTGAGCTACATCCCAGCCACACATCACTAATTTTTACCATCAAGTTTTTAGTATTTATCTGTAGAGAAAAAGGACAGAACAAAGCTGGGCCACTTGGCCCCTCCTATGGAATGGGCACGCACCTAATCTCACTCTTTAGGGTTAGATGAACTGCGTTTGTGCCAGCTTGTCCTCTTTTACCATGCGTGGACTCCTCCCATGGCCCGTCCCACCATGTATGACCAGCTGAACTGCACTTTTGCCTGTTTATCCCTTACCCCTAAAGATAGGTTTTTGTTGGCTTTTAAGTTTTTTCCTTTTTTTATCTCTTGGTTTTTGAATGAAAATACATAGTTTTAGACAGAACAGGTAATGTCTTTGACAGTGTTAAACAAACTTTTATATTTAAATTTTTAATATTTATCCCCAAATTTTAGCCAAGGGAACTAAATTTCAAACAACCAATGAATTTTGGTAAAGCCAGATAACTTGATTACAGTGTAAACAGCCTTATGCATTTTAAAATACCAGATTTTTTATTTTTAAGTTAAAGAATCCTTAAAAAGTCATTTAAAACAATGTGAAAATTTTTTTAAATTTTTGGTAATGTCCAAACCTCATAACTTTTTGAATTTTAAACTTAAACTCACCCAATTGTTACAGCATGCTGACAATTCTTATCTTTAACATGTTCATAAACACATACAAAATACACAGATCTTAAAGTGCGCAAAAATCATAATCAGTTGTACATACATTTAAAACTGGTACCAATTCTAAAACAGAACTAGACAAGACAACAACCAAAGGCTGAGTTGGGGGCTAATAGGCCCCCAGTTTATCCCTACCTCAGAAAACATAGAACAGAAAACACACCAAAGTAAACAAGACAAACAAGTGGCCACAAAGACAAAATCAGGTCTCAGTGAATGGGGCAACATCTTACCACATTCACAAGTGAGACTCAAATCCACTTACCAGAGGACTAGAACCCCCTCTACTTACCTCCAGAAGATTTTTCTTTTAGATTCCTGCAAACGTTGACCCAGGGGCCTTCTAAGGTGGAGGAGATTTCCCAGTCATCTTGGGGCAAGGGAAAGAAGTCCCTAGTGGCCGTCCCCTCAGACTGACAGGTTCTCCCCCATACTCAGACCCCCTGGGCCAAGGCCCGAGGCTAAGATCTTGCTGGTGTCACTTGCAGGTGGTCAGTGGCAGTTTTATCTGGCTGCGAGTTCTCCCTGCCGGCCCTTTTAAGTTATTGTTAGATCCGCCAGGTTTCTCACCCCCACCCCCACTTCTAGATCCAGAGAGGGTGGAGGCGGTGGCAGTGAAGGGCAGAAAGGGGGGTCAGTTTAAAGTGTAAGTAAAAATGAAGGAGCTAGAGAGAAACAGATATTAAGGGGGTGTTAGCCAGTCTCCTCCAGGCTCTCGCATCAGGATGAATCTGAGAAGAGAAACATCCCAAGAATTCCAGAATACATACACGCAAACATTGAGACAAAACACATTTACTGCATGCGCATTGTAGACTGTCAGACAGAAAGTGCCGGACTACAGACGGGCCCAAATGTCCCCACTAGTGGATAGTTTACCCTGATGGGGATGGGGGGGAGGGGAAACGTCTCCCATCAGCCCCGTTGGCTGTTTATAGCACCTCTGCCAAGACCTCTTGCCAACCCCAATACAGAACCTGCAGGCTACACAGATACCAGACAATTACAAAGCAGCAATGTTTTAATTTACCAGCCATTTGCATCATAGTGTCCCTGAGTCCTTTTTTCCACATTTTTGCTAAGTTTCTAAACTAATGGTTCCTTCCTCCGGGAACCAGGGGCATACTTCCTCAACAAAGTGAAAGAAACATTCTAACTGACTCGGTCTAACTTTCACTCCTCCAGCGTGAAGCCCTTGAGAGCCTGCACATAAAGCGTGTGGCTGTTACCTTGCCCCATAATTTCTTAATCCCGACTATACTCTCTCCCGCTCTCTATTTTAAGTTTCTGGACACCCTCTTACCTTAGCGGGGTCCTCTGCCGTGATCCCAGGTTTTCAGGTCCCTGTTCGGGCACCACTTGCCGGAGTCTGCCGGCAATGGAAGAGAATCCTGAATTAGGGGGCGAGGATGCAGAAAAATAAAGACATAAGACAAAGGATGGATGGGGTCGGGAGGTGAGCAGCTCAAGACTGCAGCACCGTTTATTTTTTACTTTCCTAATATATACTATTAGAAGTCAAGAGACAACATAACATTACAATAGTCCAAAAAAACAAGGAAAATTTCAGTAAAAACAGAGTGCAGTAAAACAAGACAAGGTCAACTGGTAGAAAGTAAAACAAACTCTGCTGGGAAGGTGGCTCAGTGGTAAAGCGCTTGCCTTGCATGCATGAGGCCCTGGGTTCGATTCCTCAGCACCACATAAGCAGAAAAAATTAAAAAGCCGGAAGTGGCGCTGTGGCTCAAGTG
>NW_012271371.1:16315-17007 GCF_000151885.1 Dipodomys ordii
TCCTATCTCCAATAAACCACCAGAAAACCGGAAGTGGCGCTGTAGCTCAAGTGGTAGAGCGCTCGCCTTAAGCTGAAGAGCTGAGGGACAGCGCCAGGCCCAGAGTTCAAGCCCCACGACCGACAAAAAAATAAATAAATAAATAAATAAATGTCCAACCTCTATGGGGAAAAAAAGTATAGCTATCCCTTAAAAAAACTAAAATCAAGGGCTGGGAAGGTGGCTCTGTGGTAGAGTACTTGCCTTGCATGCCTGAGGCCCTGGGTTCGATTCCTCAGCACCACATAAGCAAACAAAAAAAGCTGGAAGTGGTGCTGTGGCTTAAGTGGTAGAGCGCTAGCCTTGAGCTGAAGAGCTGAGGGGCAGCGCCCAGGCCCAGAGTTCAGGCCCCACAACCGGACCCAAAAAACAACAACAACAAACCCTAAAATCAAAACTACCATATATAGCTGGGAATGTGACTTAGTAATAGAGTGCTTGCCTACAATGCATGAAGCCCCAGGTTTGATTCCTCAATACCACATAAACAGAAAAAGTCAGAAGTGGTGCTGTGGCTCAAGTGGTAGAGTGCTAGCCTTGAGCAAAAAGCTGCTCAGGCAACGCAATTCCTATTAAAATCCCAATGACGTACATCACTGAAATACAGAAAATAATCCAAAAATTCATATGGAACAACAAAAGACCTAGAATAG
>NW_012271372.1:0-1021 GCF_000151885.1 Dipodomys ordii
AAATCAACTCTCTCTTGGAAATATTTTGGAGTGTTTTTTTCCCTGGTATTTAAAATGTCATGATTAACCTTGGAAAGAGCTTTTTATTTTTTTTTTTAAACACTGGGAATTTTATGGGCAATTTCAAGTGTTGCAATTCTGGGAAGTTTGTTGGTGCTTTTTAAACTGGAAATTTCTTCCTTTCTCTTTACTTTTTTCTCTACTGTTGGGGCGTCTATTAGCAGAATATAGAGCCCTCCAAGGTTAAACCTTTATCTTTTTGTCTCTTATTATGTATTTGTTCGCCTATGTTATTTTTCTTTCTTTTTTGGGGGAGGGGTACGGTCGTGGGGCCTGGATGCTGTCCCTCAGCTCTTCAGCTCAAGGCTAGCACTCTACCACTTGAGCCACAGTGCCACTTCCAGCTTTTTTCTTTTTTCTTATGTGGTGCTGAAGAATCGAACCCAGGGGCTCATGCATGCAAGGCAAGCGCTCTACCACTGAGCCACCTTCCCAGCCCCAATCACCTTGTTATTTTTCTTAATGTATCCTACTGATCTTCTTGTCACCAGAGGCAGGTGAAAGTTTTCCTCTAAAAGTAGGGACTCGCTGGACGCTGGTGGCTCACGCCTGTAATCCTAGCTATTCAGGAGGCTGAGATCTGAGGATCAGGGTTCAAAGCCAGCCCGGGCAGGAGAGACTGTGAGACTCTTATCTCCAATAAACCACCAGAAAACCGGAAGTGGCGCTGTAGCTCAAGTGGTAGAGTGCTAGCCTTGAGCTGTAGAGCTGAGGGACAGCGCCCAGGCCCAGAGTTCAAGACCCACAACCGCCAAAAAATAAAAAAAAAATAAAATAAAAGTAGGGACTCTTCACTTAGGGTACTTGACTTCAATCACAGAATAAGAATTTTTGGACATGTCATAATGGTAAGAAAACCTGGTGGAGCTTTATTGAGGAAGGAAGCAAGCAAGTAAGCAAACAGGCAAAAAGCATACTAACAGACAAGCAGTAAACAGGAGGCACTTTTTTTTCTTTCTTT
>NW_012271372.1:5021-5707 GCF_000151885.1 Dipodomys ordii
TAAGAGTTTCAGGGACTGTCCTGATCAGGCTGGCTTCCAACCCCTATCCTCAGATCTCAGCCTCCTGAATGTAAGACCCAGTTTTAGATATGCTCTTTTTTAAGACACTCAACCTTTTCCCCAAATTAGATGATGTAGCTTGTGTTAGCCCTGGGCACTGAAACTGCAGCTACCTCTGGCCTCCAGCAACACCAGCAGAATGCTGTCCACCAGAGTCTGATCACAACTGTTGCACTCCCTCCCCCTGCCAGGGATATGTGTTATTTCTGATGTCCAGGGAGAGCTGCAGAAATGCTCCCTGCCCCAAATGGCTCCAACATGGTGACCTCATGAAATTGTTTTCAAAAATTGCTTATGAAATTGTTTATGATGGGCTGGCAATGTGAGTTAGTGGTAGAGTGCTTGAAGCATGCATGAAGCCCTGGGTTTAATTCCTCAGTACCACATAAGCAGAAAAAGTCAGAAGTTCAGCTGTGGCTCAAGTAGTAGAGTGCTAGACTGGAGCCAAAGAATCTCAGGGGCAGTGCCCAGGCCTTGAGTTCAAGCCCCAGGACAGCCAAAAAAATTTTTTAATTGCTTATGCACTGTTCACAATAATCAGGATATGAAAACAATTCAGATGCCCCATCACAGATCTGAAAATTGTGCTATCTATACACAATGGAAGATTATGCAGCCATTAGAAA
>NW_012271373.1:0-5841 GCF_000151885.1 Dipodomys ordii
TGGTGGTGGTGATGGTGGTGGTGATGGTGATGGTGATGGTAGTGGTAATGGTGGTGGTGTGGTGATGATGGTGGTGGTAGTAAGGGTGATGATGGTGATGGCAGTGGCAATGGTGATGGTGGTGGTGATGGTGGTGGTGATGGTGGTGGTGGTGATGTTGATGGTGGTGGTAATGGTGATGGTGATGGTGATGGTGATGGTGGTGGTGATGGTGGTGGTGGTGGTGATGTTGATGATGGTGGTGGTGGTGATGGTGATGGTGGTGGTAATGGTGATGGTGGGGATGATGGTGGTGGTGGTGGTAAGGGTGGTGATGGTGATGGTGGTGGTAATGGTGATGGTGGGGATGATGGTGGTGGTGGTGGTAAGGGTGTGATGGTGATGGCAGTGGCAATGGTGGTGGTGGTGGTAATGGTGGTGATGGTGATGGTGGTGGTGGTGATGGTGATGGTGGTGGTGGTGGTGATGGTGATGGTGGTGGTAATGGTGATGGTGGGGATGATGGTGGTGGTGGTGGTAAGGGTGGTGATGGTGATGGCAGTGGCTATGGTGGTGGTGGTGGTGGCAAGGATGGTGTAACAGTGATGAGGAAGCAGGAGTCAGTGGCAGTGTCTTCCATGTGGCAGCCATCATTCTTGTCAGGACTCAGGTGTTTGAAGCCAGCACCCTCACATACTCTGTGTAGGGCTGAGGTCACTCTGTGTGTGGCTGAGGAGACTGGGGCCCACAGGGCCAGACTATCCTCAGTTGCCTCTGGTCAACCCTTGTCTGACCAGGACCATGCCTGACCAGGACCACGTCTGACCAGGACCACATCTGACCAAGACCATGCCTAACCAGGACCATGCCTAACCAGGACCGTGTCTGACCAGGACCATGCCTGACCAGGACTACGCCTGACCAGGACCATGCCTGACCAGGACTACACCTGCCCAGGACCACTCCTGACAAGGACACGTCTGACCAAGATCATGTATGACCAAGACCATGACTGACCAGTACCATGTCTGACTGAGACCATGTCTGACCAAGACCATGTCTGAGGAGGACCATGTCTGATGAAGACCACATCTGACTGAGACCACATCTGACCAGGACCATGTCTGACCCAGACCACATCTGACGAGGACCATACCTGACCAGGACCATGTCTGACCGGGACCACATCTGACTAAGACCACGTCTGACCAGGACCACATCTGATCAGGACCACATCTGACCAGGACCACGACTGACCAGGACAATGCCTGATGAGGACCACGACTGTCCAGGACCATGCCTAACCAGGACCATGCCTAACCAGGACCATGTCTGACCAAGATCATGTCTGACCAGGACCACGCCTGACAAGGACCACGTCTGACCAAGATCATGTCTGACCAAGACCAAGATCATGTCTGACCAATACATACCACGTATGACCAAGACTATGACTGACCAAGGCCATGTCTGACTGAGACCATGTCTGACCAGGACCACGTCTGATGAGGACCATGCCTGACCAGGACCACATCTGACCAGGACAACATCTGACCAGGACCACGTCTGACCAGGACCACACCTAAGGAGGACCATGTCTGACCAAGACCATGTCTGACCAGGACCACACCTAGGGAGGACCACATCTGACCAGGACCACACCTGACCAGGACCACGCCTGGTCAGGACCATGTCAGACCAGGACCACATCAGACCAGGACCACATCTGACCAGGACCACATCTGATGAGGACCACGCCTGACCAGGACCATGGCTGACTAAGACCATGCCTGACCAGGATCATGTCTGACTGAGACCACGTCTGACTGAGACCATGTCTGACCAGGACCAGGTCTGACCAGGACCACGTCTGACCAGGACCAGGTCTGACCAGGACCACGTCTGACCAGGACCAGGTCTGACCAGGACCAGGTCTGACCAGGACCACATCTGACCAGGACCATGTCTGACCAGGACCAGGTCTGACCAAGACCATGCCTGAAGAGGACCACACCTGACCAGGACCACATCTGAGGAGGACCACGTCTGACCAAGATCACGTCTATCCCAGACCACATCTGACTAGGACCATGTCTGACTCGGACCACACCTGACCAGGACCATACCTGAACAGGACCATGCCTGACCGAGACCATGTCTGACTGAGACCACGTCTGACCAGGACCACATCTGACCAGGACCACATCTGACTGGGACCATGTCTGACCAGGACCACATCTGACCAGGACCAGGTTTGATGAGGATCACATCTGATTGGGACCACGTCTGACCAGGACCACGTCTGACCAGGACCACGTCTGACCAGGACCACATCTGACCAGGATCACGTCTGACCAGGACCACGTCTGACCAGGACCACATCTGACCAAGCCCACATCTGAACAGGTCCACGTCTGATGAAGACCACGTCTGACCAGGACCACACCTGAACAGGTCCACGTCTGATGAGACCACGTCTGATGAGGACCATACCTGAGGGTGCTTTCCTTCGTAAGATGTTCATAGAACAAGCAGTGCTGAAGTCCTGTCAACTCAGAGAAGGCAAGAGGGAGGGAAAGAGGGAGGGAGGGAGAGAGGGAGAGAAGGAGGCAAGGAGTGAGTGAGGGAGAGAGGAAGGGAAGGAGGGAGGAAAGGAGTGAGGGAGAGAGGGAGGGAGAGAGGGAGGGAGGGAGAGAGGGAGCAAGGGAGGGTGGGAGGAAAGGAGGGAGGGAGGGAGATATGGAGGGAAGGAGGGAGGGAGGGAGGAGGACCATTCCCTCAAAGTGTCCCCTGCCCCACCAGCCTCCCTCCCTCCAGACCCATGAATCTGTGTTTTTATCTCCACGCTTCCTGGGCAAGCTATTGTGAACTACTTCAGCACCTTGTCCCCCGGAGACAGTGGAACTTTTGAGAGAGGTGGAAGGAGCCATTTATTTTCCTTTCCAAAATGTGTTTTGTGGCCTGGCTGACGAGGTTGCGGCTAGTGAAGCATCGTAATGTGGAGGGAACTGGAGACGCGAGATGGAAGAGGAGGACGGGGTGGGGAGAGGGGGATGGGCTTTCTCTAGAGACACTGGGGAGCCCACGGCTCTGCAGGGGTGGGGGCAGGGATCACCTAGAACCCGAGGGACGGCAGTGCCCTCATCTATATTCTACTTCACAGTGCTTGGGGCGCACTCTCTCCAGAGCCCCTGCTTCCCAGCCCTGCACAGCCGTGTCTCGCTTTGCCATCGCCGTGGCCTCCGGAGGAGAAGGAGAATCTGGTTCCTCTCGGGAGAGAAGCAGCGGAGCCCGCGGGTCTGGAGAAGTCTAGCAGCTTCCGGGGGCGTCGTGGCCAGGCTGAGGGGAGGTGTGGCTGGCTTGACCCCCCCTCAGCTTCCTGTTAGGGGTCCACTGTGCCTCCCAAAAGTTGCTCGCCAAAGTCCTAACCCTGGTATTCGGGGTCTCCTGGAGTGTGACATCACGGCTGAGCCCTGGGGGGCGGGGTAGAGTGTAGATCCCGGCCCCCGGGGGGGACCTGTGACCCCTGTGGCCGCTTGTGAGCGCCACCCACGTTGGCTGTCATTGCTGAGTGGCCCCTCTCTCCTCCCATGGCAGCCGCTCCACTCCTGTGGGCTCAGCCTCAGTCTTCAAAGCCTCCCACGGACAGGCCCCAGCCGGCCCAGCACCGGCACAGGGGTGTGTCCGACGGAGGATGTGGCCCAGAAAGCAAATTCTTCACCCTTCAGAGCACTCTGTAAAGACGGGACGGGGGTCGGGGCAGTGAAGAGCGGGGCCGGGGCCTGGCCCGGACGGAGCCCCGCGTTTGGTGGCTGGCGGTCGGAAGGGAGCGCGTGGGCTGCCATCTACGAAGACCTTTGACAAAAGCACACATTTTTCTTCGAGAAAGCTCTCTGTGTCAGGGCCTGTATTTAATAACATAACCCTCAGATAGAAGAAAGGTGAGACGTGGGCAGCCCTGTCCGCCGAGAGCTGTCTAATTCTGATAAATGCAACACCATCCGCCCCACTGTGAGAAGTCTTGGCGTTAGATTAAACAAATCAATCCTGTCTGTTACCTCCCCTCATCTGCCACCTGCAACTGGCCGGGCCCTGGGGATCTGCCTTCTTTGGTGGCCCTGCATGAGAAGTGACAGGAGACCAGGTTCCTTGTCCTTTGGTGCTGGGTCCCAGGAGCAGTGGCCACAGAGCGAGGGTTGGGCGCTGTGGTGCAGCCAAGGCTGGGAGGCTCCCTGGTGGGGCATTGCTGTTCTATAGGAGTTCCACAGGGCACTGGTGGAAGCTGTTCGTTTTATAGTTGATGCTGTTCATGCCAGGGCCCCCTCCCCCAAGGGCTCCCCTGTCCTGAAAAGTGTGCTCAGTGTATGGAGGCCATCGCCCCTTCAGGATATGACCCCTATCATACGGGCCGCTATTCATCAATGGCTAGCTTAGAGTCTCACCTGTGTCTTAAGGTGAGATCAACATAAAAGTATAATTCTCATACCTAGGGTTTGGGGGTCCTGAAGCTGTCTCTAGCAAGCAGCACGTTCCTTCCTCTCTTCCTTCCTCCCTCCCTCCCTCCCTCCCCTTTCTCTCTCTCTCTCTCTCCCTTTCTCTCTCTTCTTTGTGCCAGTAATGGGGCTTGAACTCAGGGCTTCATGCTCTCATTGGCTCCTTTTTCCCCCTCAAGGCTGGCATTCTACCAGTTCAGCCACACTATCACCTCTGGGTTCTAGCTGGTTAATTGGAGATAAGAGTCTCAGATTTTTCTGCCAGGGCTGGGTTTGAACCTCAGACCTCGGATCTCAGCCTCCTGAGTGCCTAGGATTGCGAGGGAGAGCCACTGGTGCCTGGTGAGCAGACCACATTCTTACCAAGCCCTGCTCCTGCACCCTCCCCTGGGAACTAGGTCTCCACCATGGGCTCCTGGGATCCCCATGGCAGCTGACTCCAAGGGGCTGCTCAGGAGTCGGCCCGACCTAGCCAGGAAGCCAGGGCTACGAGGAGGTGCTGAGCACAGCCTCTGGTATGCGCCACCGGCTGCAGATTCACAATATGGTCTCCAGACAAACGTCTCTGACATGGATCCCAGATGCGAGGTCAGGGATCGTCCCCAGGGTCGGCCTGTGGAGATGCCTGCGGGGCCCCGGGTGTCTTGGTGACAGGCAACATCTTAGCAAACTGCTCCCTCAGCCACCTGGCGCTTTGCTCCCTGTGGGGCCACGGCTGGCATCGGACGGCCCTTCCCGCCAGTTATTGTTATCATTTTCTGCAGCTGGATTGTACACTTCATAAACGTTAACAATGACAAATTGCCAGCCCAGAGACACCACGATCACATAATGACAGTCATTACCCAGTGGTGGAGTGATGGGGAACCGCAGGAAGTGGGGATCCAGTGAGGGGGAGGGGAGTCAGATGCCAGAACACCGCCCTGGGACCCAGCAGGCCCTGGGACCGGGCAGGCCCCAGGGACCGGGCAGGCCCTGGGACCGGGCAGGCCCCAGGGACCGGGCAGGCCCTGGGACCGGGCAGGCCCCGGGACCGGGCAGGCCCTGGGACCCGGCAGGCCCTGGGGCAGGGCAGGCCCTGGGACCCGGCAGGCCCTGGGAAGCTGTGGTTCTGGGAGCGGCAGGAGGCCAGAGGGCAGCAGCTCACTGTGTGCCATTCCTGAAGCTGCTCTCCATGCCCTCCCATGCTTCCCATATTCTCCCAAGCCCTCCCATGTCCTCCCATGCCCTCCCATGTTCTCCCATGTTCTCCCATGCTCTCCCATGCCCTCCCATGTCCTCCCATGCTCTCCCATGCTCTCCCATGTCCTCCCATGCTCTCCCATGTCCTCCCATGCCCTCCCATGTTCTCCCATGCCCTCCCCTGTCC
>NW_012271374.1:0-1682 GCF_000151885.1 Dipodomys ordii
GCCACTTCCGGCTTTTTTCTTATGTGGTGCTGAGGAATCGAACCCAGGGCCTCGAGCATGCAAGGCAAGTGTTCTACCACTGAGCCACCTTCCCAGCCCCAGAAGTCAATTTGTTAATGACAGTGACTGATCAGCATAGTAAAGGACAAAGCACATGCTTTCATGGAGCTGGTAAGGGATCAGGCTCGCCTGCCTAGCACAAAGAGGAAGAGGGTACTTGAAGTGGGGAGAGGGACTGAGGGATGTCCTCAGTATCCCTTCCAGCTTGCTCCCTCTCTTGCAGATGGAAAGCCTATCTCCACTGACGTCATCGTCCTGGGCCGCACCAACCTACTCATTGCCCAAGCTCAGCCCAGACACTCTGGGGTCTACGTGTGCCGAGCCAACAAGCCTCTCACACGTGACTTTGCCACCGCTGCCGCTGAGCTGCGTGTGCTAGGTGAGGAGGGTGAGGGGTCAGGAGCAGGGTGGGAGAGGTGGTGGGAAAGGAAGATGAGCAGGCAGAGATGTAGGGGAGAGGGTGATGGGGAAGATGAGAACGAGCTAGGGAGGAGTCTGGAAGGAGGGAATCTGGGAGGAAAGGACTAGGTAAACTGGAGGATGGAGTGAGATTTTCTCTTTCAGTGTGTGTGTGCGTGTGTGTGTGTGCATGCCAGTACTGGGGCTATTCCTGAGCTTTTATGCTCAAGGCTGGCACTCTACCACTTGAGCCACATCTCCACTTGTGGCTTTTGTAAGAGTCTCGGGGACTTTCCCTCCAGGATTGGCTTTGAACTCCCGATCCTCAGGATTTCAGCCTCCTGAGTAGCCAGGATTACAGGTGTGAGCCACCAGCGCCCACCCTGCTAGAGTGAGAGATTTGATGGAAGGAAGGGGTGATTCGGACCTGTCTTGAGAAGATTAGGAGGAGGGCAGGGAGGAATGAGAGTAGGCTGGTGGCGGCGAGGTTATTAGGAGAGATAAAGGAGTGTACCAAAACTGGGAGGCAGGCTTGCCTGGGGCTTGATAACCCAGGAAAGGGCAAAATTGGTTGGTGTGGGAAGACATTGGAAGGTAAGAGAGAGGAGTTGGGTAAATGAAGGGGTGGAGTTAGAACCGGGAGAAGAGATCCTGGCGGCGAGGAAGAGAGGGGCCAGTGAATGGGTGGGGTAAAAGCTGCAGATCTGAGTGGAAGTAGCTAGTTGAAGGTGTGACTAGAGGGAGAGGCCAATCAGGTAGACAGGTTCGTGTGGGAGGGGAAACGGGCGGAGTTAGGCCTTGTGGGCGGGGCTAGGCGGTGGGCGTGGTTTTCTATAGGGGCGGAGTTGGTGTCAGGGCGGGGTGTTGTCGCAGGATTAGCTATAGGGGGCGGAGTTAGGCCTTGTGGGCGGGGCTAGGCGGTGGGCGTGGTTTTCTATAGGGGCGGAGTTGGTGTCAGGGCGGGGTATTGTCTCAGGGTTAGCTGTAGGGGGCGGAGTTAGGTAAGTGGGGCGTGATTATTTGCCAGGGGGCGGAGTTAGGTAAGTGGGGCGTGATTATTTGCCAGGGGGCGGAGTTAGGTAAGCGGGGCGTGGTTATCTGCCAGGGGGAGGAGTTAGGTATCGGGGGGCAGGTCTAGTTACGTATCCAGGGGCGCTAGGTGCCAGGGGGCGGGGTTAGGGATCCAGGGGCGTGGCCTCCGTCAGCACCGCCCCCTCCCGCCG
>NW_012271374.1:5527-7266 GCF_000151885.1 Dipodomys ordii
TTTTGTCGGTTGTGGGGCTTGAACTCTGGGCCTGGGCGCTGTCCCTCAGCTCTTCAGCTCAAGGCGAGCACTCTACCACTTGAGCTATAGCGCCACTTCCGGTTTCCGGTGGTTTATTGGAGATAGGAGTCTTACGGTCTCTCCTGCCCGGGCTGGCTTTGAACCGCGATCCTCAGATCTCAGCCTCCTGAGTAGCTAACAGGCGTGAGCCACCAGCGCCTGGCTCCACTTCCAGCTTTTTGTGGTTACATTGGAGATAAGAGTTTCATGGACTTTGCTGCCTGGGCTGGCTTTGACCTGTGATTCTCAAATCTCAGCCTCCTGAGTAGCTAGGATTACCAGTGTGAGCTACCAGTCCCAGATGCCCATTTTCTTTCTCCTCATCTCCCATCCTGCTTTTCGCCCCCCCCCACCCCTAGTCCCTTTTGCCCCTGCAGAATTGAAGGTGCGGGCACGGATGGAGTCCCTGGTGGTGTCATGGCAGCCACCCCCTCACCCCACCCAGATCTCTGGCTACAAACTCTACTGGCGGGAAGTAGGAGCTGAGGAGGAAGCAAATGGCGATCGTCCACCAGGGGGCCGTGGAGACCAGGCTTGGGATGTGGGTCCTGTCCGGCTCAAGAAGAAAGTGAAGCAGTATGAACTGACCCAGCTAGGTGAGAAGGTCCCGGGGGAGATTCTGGGTGGGGAGGGTCAGACAGGCTGGGTTTAGGAGTTGGAGAGGGACTATGTGCTCTGGGGACGGGGTGAGTAACCCCCCCAAGATCCCTCCAGCTAGTGAGTGACCCCTGTGACCTTCAGTCCCTGGCCAGCTCTACGAGGTGAAGCTTGTGGCCTTCAATAAACACGAAGATGGCTACGCAGCCGTGTGGAAGGGGAAGACGGAGAAAGCACCCACACCAGGTAGGTAGTCTCAGCTTCCTTTTCGATTTTTCTCCAGCCAGACATGAAGTGGCGGTGGCTTGAACAGAGACAAACCTCAAGAGCCATCAATGATTCCTGATCCTCAAATGTAACCTTAAAACACGTTTTTCGAAGCTTGTGGCTCAGGCCTGGAATCCTAACTCCTCAGGAGGCTGAGATGTGAGGATCAAGGTTCAAAGCCAGCCGAGCCCAGAAAGGCCATGAAACTCATCTCCAGTAAACTAGCAAAAAGCCAGAAATGGAGGTATGGCTCAAGTGATAGGGAGAGAACTTTGAATGAAAATGCCAACCAATACTGGAAGGCCCTGAGTTCAAGTCCCATACTGGCACAAGAGTAAACATTTTTTTTTCAAACACATCTGCCTACATCACACTATCTAGCAGTTTCTCCCTTATCTTTAGGCAAGGTATCCCTCTGTGTTTCTCAGGAAAATTGAGGCTCAGAGACGTAAAGGGACTTGTCCAAAGTCACACAGAGCCTAGAATGACATTTTAAAATAGACCCCTTGCCTGACACCTAAGGCAGGTCTCTGCCTGTGGTACGATTCCTTGGGTCCTGGGTTGCATTCTTCAGGGGTTCAAAATACTCCCTTGGCCTTAACTTCCTAGGCTAATTTTCAACCAGGTGGTTTAGCAAGAAAAGCACTCAACCAAAGCTAAGACACCTGCGTTCTAATTCCAGTTTGTTTGTTTAGTCATTCAGCTATTTATTTATTCATTCACTTTTTTGTCAGGCGTGGGGTCTGAACTCTGGGTCTGGGCGCTGTCCCTCAGCTCTTCAGCTCAAGGCTAGCGCTCTACCACTTGAGCCACAG
>NW_012271375.1:0-2513 GCF_000151885.1 Dipodomys ordii
TTTCTTTCTTTCTTTCTTTCTTTCTTTCTTTCTTTCTTTCTTTCTTTCTTTCTTTCTTTCTTTCTTTCTTTCTTTCTTTCTTTCTTTGTTTTTGTTTTTTGGTCAGTAATGGGGCTTGAACTCTGGGCCTGAGCGCTGTCCCGGAGCTCTTCAGCTCAATGAGAACACTCTACCACTTGAGCCACAGCACCATGTCTGGTTTTCTGGTGTTTAATTGGAGATAAAAGGCTCATAGACTTTCCTGCTGGGCTGGCTTTGAACTGCAATCCTCAGATCTCAGCCTCCTGAGTAGCTAGGATTACGGGCATGAACCACCGGTGCCTGGCCTTCCAGAATATTTCTATAAACTCATTATGTAAAATTATTTTGGTCATAAAATTATAATCACAGAGTAACAAAATTACTGATTTGAGGTTGTTATTTTAGCCGCCTGTGGGCTGTTCAGTTCTTTCTCACAAGAAAAAGATGGCCTTCCTATACTATTACAATTTTCTCAAACAGTGACATCTTTGAACTTAAAATTCTTTTCTTTGTAAACATCTGCTTCTCTGGTATGTATTTTCATAATTCATGTTGTGTCAGTATCTCCACCTACTACAGCAGAGAAACTCATCCATCTGTTTCATTACTTGTTTTTCTTGTTTTCTTGAGTTCAAGTAGCTTTTTCCATATCAAAATGAGATGACCATAGGTACATCCAGACCGATATGATCACATGTGTTCATTATATAGCCATACCTATGTAACAGAAATATGATCTTGGTAAAACAAATAATTTGATATAGAATATCAACTCAAAACATAAGCTTCTGGTGCATAAACTAATTTATTCCTTATTAAATCATGTAAACATTATATACTGGGTGGTAAATCACAAGCAAATTCTCTCCCTCTCTCAATCTCTAAAACCATCTTTCAGTTTCTCTCTGTCTATCCCTAACTCTCTTCTATTGTGAGGACACAAGGTGAAAAGCAAACCCTGACTCCCAAGGCACAGTAGAAACTCATTCTGTGTTTATCTTTGTAATTTTATATTACCATATTACCATCCTAAATATTAACATAAAGAAATATTAATATTTTATTAATAATAACAAATATAATTGTTCCCTAATAATTTTTTTTACAAAAGAGGTATGTGTTTAATATTTGCAAAAAATACCAATGGGATCTATTTCCCGATATAAAGATTCCAAGTTATCTCTGTAAGAACATGTGAGACACTCAATTTGCTAGAACTATCGCTTGTGAGTTTTTCAACAGTGGTGCTGATTTTTACTTTATCTGTATCATATGCATAACCAGAGAATCATTTTCTCTTCTGTTGTTAAATGTTTCTGGATCTTTGTATTCTGTTCTATACTTGTGATAAGAATATTTACATGAACCTCTGTTAAAGATTACTAAAACAAAAACAGGAACTGTTACTTTGCTCCAAGAAAATTTTAGTTTTTATAGACAGATTGTGAGCCAACTCTTACAGCATATCAAAAGTGACAGCTGGTTTTTACAAAACCTCTTACCAGACATGTCCCTCACTGTTCTCACCAATCCAAAGCTAATAAAGTGCACCCAATTTCATCTACTCACCAGCTTCACAATACCAATTTTAGAATCCAAAAATTGTGATATCACTCTCACTCTGTCAAGGTGTGTGTGTGTGTGTGTGTGTGTGTGTGTGTGTGTGAGCATGCATGTGCGCGCGCTTGTTTCTCGTACTGCAAAATGTCATTTTGCTTTATCATATGAGTTTTCTGATGACTATTTAGGAAAAACTGACCCCATTAAAAATGGGATCAACCAGATAAGGGTAGACTGTGCAAAGTGTTAAATGTTAGGAACAAATAAGGCACTTTTTTTTTTTCTGTCCTGTGGCTTGAACTCTGGGTCTGGGCTCTGTCACTAAGTTTCTTTTACTCAAGGATAGCACTCTGCCAGTAGAGCCACAGCATCACTTCAGGCTTTTTCTGAGTATTTTATTTATTTTTTTTCTGTGTATTTTATTGGAAATAAAAGTCTCATGGACTTTCCTGCTTGGGTTGGCTTCCAATTGTGATCCTCAGATCTCAACCTCCTGAGTAGCTAGGATTATAGGCATGAGCCACTGGTACCAGACTTAGCTAATTAATTTTGCTATTTATTTTTGCTTTATTTATTTATGTTAACCTTCTTTTCAATAGTGAAATTTGAAGTGAATGAATGATTCTTCAGTTGCTCAAATACAAGACACTCTAAGTTCAGAAACAGGACTTGAGATCTAGGACAAGAAAGGTAACAATTTTCAGATTGTTGCTGCTTTTTTTTCCTCTCTCTTTGGAATATTCTATAGTTTAGACATTGAAACTTTTCATTTTTTGTATTTGCCTAGTATACCCATTACTTGGAAGTAAGTTTTCAAGGGAAATATATTATTTCCAGCTCATTTTTTGCTATAATGAATGATGAAGTTCTGAATTTTATGTTTTGTGTAAGATTTCTATTTCTTTTTTTTCTTTTTTTGGGGGGAGGGGGTC
>NW_012271375.1:7233-7551 GCF_000151885.1 Dipodomys ordii
AAATTTGTAAAATGAAAAGTCAGTTCATTTTTCAGTACAAGGAATGACCAGACTTGAAACTGTCTGAGCCTGTTGGGACTGATTCTTCAAGTTACTACTTTCTGTCATACTCCATCAGTTATTTTTGAGGACTATCACTTGGATGAATTTGGCCAAGCTGGACAAAATTCCAAGATCATTCTGAATGAGTGGCTCAATTTTCTTTCTTTTTTTAAAAATTAAATTAAATTTTTTTTGTGAACATACTGTACAGAGGGGTTACAATTACATGGGCAGGATAATGCGTACATTTCTTATCAAGCATTGCAGCCTCCTCCT
>NW_012271376.1:0-833 GCF_000151885.1 Dipodomys ordii
CACTTTAAAAAAGTCCAGATGTGAAGTTTCAAAAAATTTCAGTTTGAAGTCAAAAGTTAAACCAATTCCTAATAATATGATTTTCTTTCTTAAATTCACTATATTTTCTCAGACAGATTACTTAGTATTCTTTGACATGGTTATTTGGATTCATTTTAATTTGGCTTGCAATTTTAGATTCTAAGTTTGTACCTATCCTGAATATATCTTATTATAATTAAAAATATAAATCCAGAAACAGCAACAACTCTTCCTTATAGAAAAATTCCAATTATTAAGTATAAGGGAAATAGAAAATCACCATCAGAATACTACTGTTTTAAATGCCACAAACAAGATCTGCCAATTCATAGAAGTAGTTGTAGAAGTGTAAGCAGAAACAGGACAGCTGCATAGTCTCAAAGTATTTAGCAAATATTTAGTAATTATAAAGGAAAACATAGCAAGCATACAAGAGAAAATCCAAGCAAACACCACCTTAACATTGCAATCAAGATTAACAACACCAGAAACACATGAACACATTAGGTATCCTGTTACATATAGCATGCTATCACAGATTGGAAGATAAAACAAGAGACATGACAACTAAGTTCAAGATGGGACCCTAGATGGGATCCTGGAACAGTAAGGGACATTAGGAAAAATATCTACTTTTAACTTTACTAGGATAGCATTGTAGCAAGGTTAATGTCTTGATTTTGACAAGTGTTCTTCAGCAAGATAGCAAAACAAAACAATAGCTTAAGAATATACAGAAATTTACTACTTTTACAATTCTCCTATAAGTCTACAATCATCTCAGAAGTTTGGAAAATAATTTTAAAAAGATA
>NW_012271376.1:2298-3483 GCF_000151885.1 Dipodomys ordii
AAGGAAATGAAAACCAAAGCATCACTGAGATTCCATCTCACCTCAATGGCAATTATGAAAAAGAAAAACAACAACAGTTGCTTCTGGGGATGTAGGAGAAGAGAAACCCTATTACATTGTTGGTGAGAATTTAAACACGTACAGCTTTCTCTGGAAGTTTTTAGATTCTTCAAAAAACTAAACCTAGGGTCTGGGAATGTGGCTTAGTGGTAGAGTGCTTGCTTTGCATGCATGAAACCCTGGCTTTGATTCCTGAGTACCACATAAACAGAAAAAAATGGAAGTGGGTCTGTGGCTCAAGTGATAGAGTGCTAGCCTTGAGCAAAGAGAAGCTCAGGGACAGTGCCCAGGCCCTGAGTTCAAGCTCCAGGACTGGCAAAAAAAAAAGCCAAAACCCTAAACCTAGACCTGCATTATGATCCAAATATACCACTCTTGGGCATTTATCCAAAAATTACAAATCAGGGTATTATTTGCATACCTATTTCATTGGTAAACTATTCATCACAGACAAGTTATAGAAACTTCCCAGATGCCTCCAATGGACAAATGGATCAAGAAAATAGAATTTTTGGGAAATACATATTTCACACACATATTTGCAGGGAAATGTGTGAACCTGGAAAAAATATTAGGTCTAGTGAAGTCAGTAAGGCTCAGGAAGACAGCAAGGCTTAAATTACACACACACACACACACACACACACACACACACACACACACTGAAGTATTGTATGTGCAGGGAAGGATTCTAATACTGCAACTTCACTGAACAACTAACAGTTTGACATAATGACAACTAGGAAGCTGCAATATGCCTTGGTAAGGGAAGGGACTAACATCAAACAAAGAGAGGAAGGGTGGGTTAATGAAGTCATTATTCAGTGAATGTAAAGGATCAAAGTGAATTGGAATTGTAGTGGTTGGGAGAGATAGGGAGAATGATAAAAGGTGTGGCATTGATGAAGATGCCCTGTACTCACAAACTGACCTGTAGAATGGAAACCCTTCATACAAATTCTTAAGATAATAAAAGGAAATGCTTTTGGATAAAACGATTTTGTAGGGTAAGCATTGTCCCAAAGGATTTTCCCTAAACAAAAGGATGACTAAGCACCAGTGGCTCATGTTTGTAATCTGAGCGACTCAGGAGGCTGAGATCTGAGGATCTCGGTTTAAAGCCAG
>NW_012271377.1:0-1064 GCF_000151885.1 Dipodomys ordii
ATCCTCAGATCTCAGCCTCCTGAGTAGCTAGGATTACAGACGTGAGCCACCAGCGCCAGGCTCTCGCTAGAATTTTTGACTTTACAGAACTGGCCCTATGTACCCCCCTGGATACCTATATACGGTCCCGCTTCTCCACACAAGCCTCAGTAACCACTTCTATACTTTTGGTTCCTGTGATTTTAACTATATTAGATTCCTTACATAACTGATGTTACAGTATTTTTCTTCTTTTGTAACTCACTTATTTCCCTTGGTGTAATGTACTTAAGGTTCCTGCATGTTGTAGCATGTGAGAAGGTCTCCTTTTCTAAAATTCCATCATTATCTTTTATACATACATGCTAAATTTTCATTATTCACTCATCTGTTGACATGCATTTAGCTTTGAGTCCAGTTATTAGCTTTTATGAATAATAATGAAATGAACCTAAGTGTGTAAACATATCTTGAGGAGCTTACTTAGAAATATTTTTGTTATATACCCAGAAGTGGTACTGTAGGATTATATGGTAATTTCATTTTTTAGGGCGCTCACTGTTGTTTCCATAGTGACTGCACTGAGATGAATTTTCATTATGTTTGGGGGTGAAAACAACCAAGCAGACTATGTAAAGTCTTGATTTTGAACTGTCTGATAGTCACTATGGAGTGTCTAGGACCAGGGGCTCTTGTGTCAAAGTACGGGTAAGAGGTCATGCTGGAGTAGACCATGTCTTTTTTCAGGCATAGGAGAGATGCTCTAAGAGCACAATTTACTGTTACTTGACATGAGTGGAACCTAGGAATAAGGAGAGAAAGAGGAGGCCTGTTTGTGTTCCTGTTGCTCAGTTGCTAAACAAACTCCTATGACAAAAGTAGATGAGATGTGCTTAGAATTCTTATTTCATAATAGAATTTGTACTAGTATCACCTCAGAATTAGAAGTTTCCTTAAAGACCAGGTACTGTCACTCTTTTTTTGGGGGGCGGTCCAGTCATGGGGCCTGAACTCTGGGCCTGGGCTCTGTCCCTCAGCTCTTCAGCTCAAGGCTAGCGCTCTACCACTTGAGCCACAGCGCCACT
>NW_012271377.1:1114-1560 GCF_000151885.1 Dipodomys ordii
CTTTTTTCTTTTTGCTTATGTGGGGTTGAGGAATCAAACCCAGGGCCTCATGCATGCAAGGCAAGCGCTCTACCACTGAGCCACCTTCCCAGCCCCAGTAATGTCACTCTTAATGTTACAAATAGATAAACCAAGCCTCACAGAAAGCAAAAAATTTACCCAATGTTACTAACAAATCAATGGCAGAGCCAGGACCTGAATGCAACAGTCCTAATTGCAAGCCAATGCCCACTTTCATACATTATAGTAAACATAGAAAGCCAAAGTGGGAAAACAGTTGGAGTTATTTTATTGATTTCCCAATTCTAAGATGATTAAACCAGATTCAAGAACAGGACACATACCCAAGTTCACTCAACAATCTAATCACAGGAATAGGCTTCACAACTTGGTAATAGATACCTAATTTGGAATTCATAACGTGTGTGTGTGTGTGTGTGTGTGTG
>NW_012271378.1:0-966 GCF_000151885.1 Dipodomys ordii
GCATCCCATGCATTCACAGAAAATACTCATTTCTGTTATCGGGGTCAGATCATTTAGACATTTTCTATTCCACTTTCTCAGAACTGTATTTCAAATTGTTTAAGAGCAAATTTGTAAATATGAAGAAGAACATGTGACACCAACATGTCTGTGAAAAAAGACATAATTAACTCAAATTACACAGCCTTATATTTGCATATATGCATTGATCATCATGCTTTGATCATGTCCATCTTCTCTTCTACCCTGACCTTTTCCTTCTCAGTTCCCTTCTCATTCTGTAAAAGACATTCTTGATTTCGTTCTGATCCCCTCTCCCCACACTGCTCCATCTCTCTCTTTTTTTGGGGGGGGTCCGGTCATGGGGTCTGAACTATGGGCCTGGGCACTGTCCCTCAGCTCTTCAGCTCAAGGCTAACACTCTACCACTTGAGCCACAGCGCCACTTCCAGCTTTTTTCTGCTTATGTGGTGCTGAGGAATTGAACCCAAGGCCTCATACATGCAAGGCAAGCGCTCTACCACTGAGCAAACTTCCCAGCCCCTTCTCCATCTCTTTTATCCTTCCATGCTTATATAAAAGGTATATATAAATTTATATATAGTATATATAAGCATATGCATATTCACATAGTATATATACCTATATATGTATATATGTATGTATAAGTATATACGGATATACTTACACATACACATGGATATACTTATACATACATATATGTTTGTATATATACTTACATATACACACTTATATATGTGTATATATAAGTATATATACATATGCTTATATAAAATGTTTTATTTCCATAAATGTGAGGACATATGACATTTTTCTCTTTTTTTTAAATCAGGAAAATGACCTTCTGATCCATCAACATTGCTGCAGATGATATGCTTTCCCTCATTTGTATGGCTATGGAAACATACCATATTCTCCTCATCCATTCATCTGTTGAAGGGCCTC
>NW_012271378.1:7261-9270 GCF_000151885.1 Dipodomys ordii
AAAAAAATAATGAAGAGGGTGGAGAAAGTAGTGGATGAAAACTATACTCTGTTCTGACTCAATAAACAGAAGAGTCAGTTAATAAGATAGGATATATTCTGAAGAGCAAAGGAGAAGAAGATCTCAGAAATCAGAACAGAGGTGGCATGATTGCTGATAAGCATGGAGAAAGGGAAATGTAGAAAACAAGAGCAGAAAAGAGTCACTAGTTCCATTGCTGGGTTTTCAGGGGAAGGGGAAAACAAAACAATCAATTAGGAGATAAGATTGAAACCAAAAGAGTAATCACAAGGTAAGGTCCTGGTGACAGACTGACAATTCTAGAAACAGCATAAGCTCATCTTCCTGAAAGATTTTATGAAACACTATTACAATGTGGAAAACTTTGATAAAGTCAGATATTTTGTCCTCTCCTTATTACTAAGAGCTAAATTGAGTTACCATCTTGAGAGGCAATCTATTGGAATTGAGCTACACTGGGGACTTGAAGAAACAATCCAGCTTCAGGAAGTCTTGTGACATCTTACCTCATTGTCTAGAATGGAGATGACTGCAAGTGGAAGTCATGTGAGGGGTCAGTTGTGTTCTTGCTGAAGAGTGGAAGCAGCAGGAAGTTTGGGCAGTGAAGGACATGGTAGTGAGAGACCTACCGCCCTGGCAAGGAGAGAATTCCATCCTCTGTCATGTTGAAACAGAGCACCGAGCCCATGGCTGGCATAGCAGTGGTCCTCTAGAACCTGCCTACTGGATATACATATTGGCTGCCAGACAGGGTGTGAGGTCCCTGAGCTATGTTTATAGTTTAAAGAACATCATTTGTAATGAATCTGGAGCAGGAAGCACTGGGAATCTGGGGGCATCTTACTAATACAAAATAACAGTAGTTACAAATTTAATAATGCCCTGTGAGGTGGTATCTCAATGTTGTTTTGATTTGCATTTATTTATGGCTAGAGAGGTTGAGCGTTTCTTCATGTGTCTACTGGCCATCTTTCTTTCTTTTTCAGAGAAGTTTCTCTTTAAGTCGTTAGCCCACTTACTTATTGGGCAGTTGTTTCTTTGAAGATTTGTTGTTGGGGGATTTAATTTTTTCAGTTCCAGGTATATTTGAGATATGAGACCCTTGTCTGTTGTATGGCTAGTGAAGATCTTCTCCCAGTCCCTGGGCTTTCTATTGATCTTGCTAGCTATGTCCTTTGCCATGTAGAAGCTCTGCAACTTCATGAAATCCCATTTGTCCAACCTTTCTTTGATTTGTTGTGTTTCTGGGTCTCTATTAAGAAACTTTCAGTCTGTGCCAAGGAGACCTAGGGTTTCTCCTCTTCCATCCTGTAATGTTTTCAGAGTGTCTGCTTTGACTTCAAGGTCTTTGATCCATTTGGAGTTGATTATGTTACAGGGTGATATACAAGGATCTAGCTTTAGTTTTCTACAAGTATTTAACCAATTTTGCAGCACCATTTACTGAAGAAGCTGTCTTTCTTCCATTCTATTTTTTTAGCTCCCCTATTGAAGATTAGATGTCTATATGTCTGTAGGTTCATTTCTGGGTTTTCAATTCTATTCCATTGGTTCTTAGGTCTGTTCTTGTGCCAGTACCAACCTATTTTGATTACTATGGCTTTGTAGTATAGTTTGAAATTTGGTATTGATATTCATCCAGCACTGATCTTTCTGTTAAGGATTCTTTTTGCTATTAGGGGTCTTTTATTGTTCCATATGAATTTCTGGATTGCCTCTTCTATTTCCTTGAAGAATGAGGTTGGAATAATGATAGGTATTGCATTGAATTTGTAGATAGCTTTAGGAAGCAACCCAGATCAAGAAAATGTGATATACATACACAATGGAATTCTATGCCTCCATCAGAAAGAATGGCATTGCCCCATTTGCTAGGAAATGGAAAGGCTTGGAAAAAATTATATTAAGTGAAATAAACCAGGCCCAAAGAAACATAGGTCCCATGGTTTCCCTTATTTGCAATAACTAGTATATGTCTGAGACAAGCA
>NW_012271379.1:0-2075 GCF_000151885.1 Dipodomys ordii
TGTAGCTCAAGTGGTAGAGCGCTCGCCTTGAGCTGAAGAGCTGAAGGATAGCACCCAGGCCCAGAGTTCAAGCCCCACGACCGACAAAAAAAAAAAAAATCACATTTACCTGACTGAGGAAACCTCTGCTATTTTATGCTACAATGAAACAGAAAAACTCATTATTCTTTACTACACTTTAAGTTGACTACATTTAAGAGCCTGGGTTTTCTTCTGTTCTTTTTTTTTTTTTTTTGCCCTACTGTCTTATGGTAAATAAATAAGGGTTCTGATTTTGTCCTTAAATATTGTGTAGTCTATAGTGGGTCCTTTGCCTTTCCACACAAATTTACAACCAGTTTGTAGATGTCTACAAATTCACAAGAATTTTTATTGGAATTACACTGAATCTACAGGTGTAGTTAAGAGTGGAGCTGACAGCAATGGTGAACCTTACAATTCATGAACACAGACTCTCTCCACTCATTTATGCCAGTCCAAACATGAGAAAACAATATCAGGACAAGAATATCAAGACAAGTCCCAACTGGAGATGCTATGATTGAAGTACATGTCCAAATTCATATTGACATTTGGTTCCTAATGCAATGGTATTAATGGGTAAGACCTTTAAGAGGTGCATCAGTGGTTTGTTTGTTTTTTGTTGGTTTTTTTTTTTTTTTGGTCGGTTGTGGAGCTTGACCTCTGGGCTTGGGCGCTGTCCCTGCACTCTTCAGCTCAAGGCTAGCGCTCTACCACTTGAGCTACAGCGCCACTCCCAGTCTCACAGACTTTCCTGCCAGGGCTGGATTTGAACCGTGATCCTCAGATCTCAGCCTCCTGAGTAGGTCACAGGCGTGAGCCACCGGTGCCTGGCTACATCAGTGGTTTTTATAGAAGCAAAGCAGGTAACTTCTTTTTTTGCCTTCCCATCCTTTCCACCATACAAGGGACACAGCATTAGTCACCCTCCAGTAGTAATTCCTATTTCTAAGGTACAGAAGTAGACAGACAGACCTCACCAGACACTGAATCTGCTGACATCTTGAGCCTGGAATTCTCAGCTTCCATAGATGTAAGGAATAAATTTATTCCAGTTGTTGATAAAGTACCTAGGATGTAGTATTTGCTAGAGCAGCACAAAAACACTGAGATGAAGAACCTTCTACAAAATACCTAACCTGTACTTCTCAAAATGGTCAAGGTCATAAAAAGTAAATTTGGGAACTGTCATAATTAAGAGGAAAATTAAGAGACATGACAAATAGAAGCATCTTGGTATAGTATCTCTCAGTATTGTGTACTATCCTGGTATTGTATCTGTCAGGATTGTGTACTATATAGATATAAGCTGTTCATTAGCAGGGGCCAAAGGACATGGCATAATGAGAACTCTGTACTATCTTTGAAATAATTCTGTAAAATTCAAACTAACCCAGTGTCAACCTTAAGTTTTACTTACATTGCTCCTTTTGAAATTCAGTCAAAAGAAATGGCTCCAACTTAAAATTTACCTTACCTTTCCTCATCCTTTATTTTTCCTTTGAACTAACACCTAACAGAAGGCTATTTAATCTAAGTCAATGGCTAAAGTTCAGCTTAAAATTAAGAAACTGCCAAATTTAACACAAACACAAAATTTTCAACTGTACACCTAAAAATTGTGAACCAACTAAACAAGTTTTACTTGTTTTGTTTTAAATATGTTTAGTTTTCTTGGATTAAAAATTCTTGTTCTCAGCCTGGCGCTGGTGGCTCACGCCTGTAATCCTAGCTACTCAGGAGGCTGAGATCTGAGGATCCCGGTTCAAAACCAGCCCGGGCAGGAGAGACCGTGAGACTCCTATCTCCAATAAACCACCAGAAAACCGGAAGTGGCGCTGTAGCTCAAGTGGTAGAGTGCTCGCCTTGAACTGAAGAGCTGAGGGACAGCACCCAGGCCCAGAGTTCAAGCCCCACAACCGACAAAAAAAAAAAATTCTTGTTCTCTGCAGCTGGGAAGGTGGCTCATTGGTAGAGCGCTTGCCTTGCATGCCTGAGGCCCTGGGTTCGATTCCTCAGCACCACATAAGCAAAAAGAAAAAAGCCAGAAGTGG
>NW_012271379.1:12285-13580 GCF_000151885.1 Dipodomys ordii
GAACTCTGGGCTTGCTTGGGCGCTGTCCCTCAGCTCTTCAGCTCAAGGCTAGCGCTCTACCACTTGAGCCACAGCACCACTTCCGGCTTTTTTCTTTTTTCTTATGTGGTACTGAGGAATCGAACCCAGGGTCTCATGCATGCAAGGCAATTGCTCTACCACTGAGCCACCTTCCCAGCCCCTACACTTTCCATTTTTAACTGAATGTCACTTTATAGGAAAAAAAATGGAAAAACAGACATAACCAAAAGATGACCAATTCTAGGGACTGGGAGGTGGTTCAGTGATAGAGCGCTTGCCTCGCATGCATGAGGCCCTGGGTTCGATTCCTCAGCACCACATAAGCAAAAAGAAAAAAGCCGGAAGTGGCACTGTGGCTCAAGTTGTAGAGCACTATCCTGAGGGACAGTGCCCAGGCCCAGAGTTCAGGCCCCACGACCGGACCCCCCCCCAAAAATGATCAATTCTAAAAGAGAGACTTAAAATTTAAAAACTTAAACTACTTGGACCATTCTGAATGCATAAGCTCATTCCCCTCAAAAGGTAACCAAACAGGATTGATTTTTTAAAATAGAAAAGTAAAAAGTAGCCAAGTGCTGGTGCTGGGTACTCAGGCCTGTAATCCTAGCTAAAGATCACTATCAAAGCCAGCTGAGCAGGAAGTGACTCTGGCTCAAAGTGGTAGAGAGCTACCCTTGAGCAGAAGGGCTCAGGGGGAGCACCAGGCCCCCAATTCAAGCTCCAGGACCAACTAAAAAGAAAAAGAAAATAGTGGCAAGCAAGCTAGGTGCCTCACAACCAACTGTATTCCCAATTGGTCCCAGATCTCAGAACTGGGAGAAAGTGGGGTGGGGAGGGGAGGTAATTAAATAGTGAAACCTTATCAAAACACAATATCCTAAGTGAGATAGTGCATGTGTGTTGTGCCAGCATTGCTGGAGGCAATTTCTGAAAAAGAAAAAGGGCCTGGGAAGTGGCTAGTGAGTGGGAGGCCTTGAGTTTAATGTCAGTACTAAAAAAGAAAAAGCAACAGCACTAAGCTTTAGCAGTTGTTTTATGGTCAGGATCAAGGAACTTGTCAGTATATTATAATTAAGTCAAAATTAAGGAGCCAAACCTAAGAATAATTCTTTGATGCACTGTAGATAAAAAGTAGTAGAGCCAGGCGTCAGTGGCTCACTCCTGTAATCCTAGCTATTCAGGAGGCTGAGATTTGAGAATCGTGGTTCAAAGCCAGTCCAGCAGGAAAGTCCCTGAGACTCATCTCCAATTAACCACCAGAATGCCAGAAGTGG
>NW_012271380.1:0-319 GCF_000151885.1 Dipodomys ordii
TGAGCCGCCCTCTGACAGACAGGATGTCTGCAGGTGTGAGGGGTGTGAGCCGCCCTCTGACAGACAGGATGTCTGCAGGTGTGAGGGGTGTGAGCATCCCTCTGAGAAAGGGGATGTCTGAGGTGTGAGGGGTGTGAGCCACCCTCTGACAGACAGGATGTCTGAGGTGTGAGGGGTGTGAGCGGCCCTCTGACAGACAGGATGTCTGCATGTGTGAGGGGTGTGAGCATCCCTCTGACAGACAGGATGTTTGCAGGTGTGAGGGGTGTGAGCCGCCCTCTGACAGACAGGATGTCTGCAGGTGTGAGGGGTGTGAGCC
>NW_012271380.1:5446-6612 GCF_000151885.1 Dipodomys ordii
CCCCCCCAGCCCCCTGAGCTGCCTCCTCCCCCCCCAGGCCCCCTGAGCTGCCTCTTTCCCCCCCAGCCCCCTGAGCTGCCATCTCAGGTCCTCCCTGCAGAGCCAACTGCCCCTTCTGTCAGACTCAGTGAGCCCCACTTGCTCCTGAAGGCAGGTAGGAAAGAGTGTGCTCAGTGTTCTTATACCAAACCACCTGACAGAACGTACTCACACCATGAGAGCACTCCCACCTCAGGCAGTGCACTCACATCACGGGAGTGCTCCCACCACAGTGCACTCACACCATAGGAGTACTCTCATCTCAGACAGTGCACTCACACCACGCGAGTGCTCCCACCTCAGACAGTGCACTCACACCACATGAGTGTTCCCACCTCAGTACATTCACACCACGGGAGTGCTCCCACCTCAGACAGTGTACTCACACCACGCGAGTGCTCCCACCTCAGACAGTGCACTCACACCATGGGAGTGCTCCCACCTCAGACAGTGCACTCACACCACGGGAGTGCTCCCACCTCAGACAGTGCACTCACACTATGGGAGTGCTCCCACCTCAGACAGTGCACTCACACCACGGGAGTGCTCCTACCTCAGACAGTGCACTCACACCACGGGAGTGCTCCCACCTCACACAGTGCACTCACACCATGGGAGTGCTCCCACCTCACACAGTGCACTCACACCAGGGGAGTGCTCCCACCTCACACAGTGCACTCACACCACGGGAGTGCTCCCACCTCAGCCAGTGCACTCACACCACGGGAGTGCTCCCACCTCAGACAGTGCACTCACACCACGGGAGTGCTCCCACCTCAGACAGTGCACTCAGACCACGGGAGTGCTCCTACCTCAGACAGTGCACTCACACCACGGGAGTGCTCCTACCTCAGACAGTGCACTCACACCACGGGAGTGCTCCACCTCACACAGTGCACTCACACCACGGGAGTGCTCCTACCTCAGACAGTGCACTCACACCACGGGAGTGCTCCTACCTCAGACAGTGTACTCACACCACGCGAGTGCTCCCACCTCAGACAGTGCACTCACACCAGGGGAGTGCTCCACCTCAGACAGTACACTCACACCACGGGAGTGCTCCCACCTCAGACAGTGCACTCACACCACGGGAGTGCTCCACCTCACACAGTGCACTCACACCA
>NW_012271381.1:0-2475 GCF_000151885.1 Dipodomys ordii
GGTCCGGTCATGGGGCCTGAACTCTGGGCCTGGGCGCTGTCCCTCAGCTCTTCAGCTCAAGGCTAGCACTTTACCACTTGAGCCACAGTGCCACTTTCGGCTTTTTTCTTATGTGGTGCTGAGGAATCGAATCCAGGGCCTCAGACATGCAAGGCAAGCGCTCTATCACTGAGTCACCTTCCTAGCCCCAGTATGGAATTCTTAATAAGATTCTTTCTACATGTGTTTCAGAGCAGAATCTAAGGGCATGTGCACTTTCCCTGAGCTTTTCAGCTCAAGGCTTGTGCTCTACCACTTGAGCCACAGCACCACTTCTGGTTTTCTGGTGGTTAACTGGAGATCAGTCTCAGGGACTTTCCTGACTGGGCTGGCTTTGAACTGTGATCCTCAGAGCTCATCCACCTGAGTAGCTAGATTACAGGTGTGAGCCACTGGCGCCTAGCTGGATTAACAATTTTTATTCTAATCATGGTATGATGTTTTTAAATTTCAGTCATTTAATAAGACATTAGGAGAGAAGCTGTTTCTGAGACTTATAACTAAGATATAGTCTTTGTATATTTGGTAAGAAGTTATTCTAAAATGTCTGTTTTATGTACCTATTTCTATAAATAAAGCCCTGGAAAAGTCTAATCTCCTAATTACTATGTCTACCAGAAGACCAACCATTATTCTTCTCCCTTTTTTTTTTGGCATGTGTATGCATGTCAGTATTGGGGCTTGAACTCAGATCTTCATGCTCCCAATACACTTTTTTGGTCACATCTGGCACTCTGACATTTAAGCCATGTCTCCATTTTCAGCTTTTTGCTGGTTATCTGTAGATAAGATTTTCTGGAATTAGTCTTCATAGGATGGCTTCCAGTCTTGATCCTCAGATCTCAGCCTCTTCAGTAGTTACAATCATAGGCATGAGTTCACTGATACCCAGTCTACACTCTGTATGATTTTAAGCATCAGCAATCAAGTGTTTTTGGGGGGTGGGGTGGAGAGCACAGCACAGGCAGTTTGAACTCAGGCCTTGCACTTGCTAGCCAAAGGTCTACCACACAGACCTCCTTTTATCTTCAGTTATTTTTCAAACAGACTCCCCCATATGGGTGTCCTTGGACCATGATCCTGCTACCTACGCCTCCTGTGTAACTGGGATTTCAGAAGCATACCACCAAACTGGGTTTGTTTCGTTGATATGGAGTCTTGTTAACTTTTGACCAGGCTGGCCTCAATCCTCCTGATTTCCGCCTCTTGAGTAGACTCGGCAATAGTACTTTCTATAAAATTACAAAGCGGCATTACATAGTTAGTATCATCTCCACCTCAGGTCCTCAGCTCCACCCAGACCTGAGCTCCTCCCTGCCCTGGAGTTCCTGCCATTTAGCTAGCCACTCCCTCTCTCCACAGCTACCCACCTGGATAGGGTCAGATGCCATATTGTTCCCTCTCCTGGGGGAGAGATGGACTATCTAATAAACCTTAAAATAATCTTTCTCCTGTGCCTGCCTGCCTCTGTGTGATCCCCTGGGATGGCAGGATGGATCCTACATATTCAGGTAGCTCTGGCATTCATACTTTGAAGGCATACCTATATGATAAGTTAGTCATAAAGGAAAAAAAAAATTCATAGCTGTTAGAACAAGTAGCCATTTATGTCAAATTGATGACCCTTTTTGTTTTGTTTTTAACACTATTTTGGTTTGTACCAAAGCATTCATGTATTGTCAAAATGAAATTTTATTAGGGATCTTCTTCAAATGGTTCTTAACAACTTTAATAGGTAACAGATCTTTTTTTAAAAAAAGTTTTGGTAGTACTTGGGTTTGAACTCAGGGCCTGGATGCCATCCCTTGGGTTTTTTTGTTCAAGCCTAGTGCTCTACTATTTGAACCACAGCTCTGCTTCCAGTTTTTTGGTGGCTAATTGGGAGATAAGGATCTCACAGACTTTTTTGCCCAGGCTGCATTAGAACTGCAGTCCTAAGAACTAAGCTTCCTGAGTAATTAGGATTATAGGCATGAACCACGAGTGCCCAGCAAAAGGCAAAAATATCTTTACATGAGTTCTTCTCAGGACCAGTGCCATGGAAACAGATCCTTTAGAATTAATAACACCCGAAGAAACTTGGGATGGCTTCAAAATGGATTTGTGTTATAAATGAATTCTACTTTATAGTAAAATACATTTAAAATTAAACTTACCAAAAAGCATAAGGTATTTGTTTGAAGCCAAAAATCCGATGCTGCTGAAGAACTGTCTAGCTTCTACTACTAGAGCTTAATATGGTGAATTTGATGTTATGTCCTTATTTTTGTGGAACTTTCCTGTGGTTTTTAGCATCATAAGTGACCTGGCACTAGTTTAAATCTATAAAATACAATGGTTGTGCCGGGCGCTGGTGGCTCACGCCTGTAATCCTAGCTACTCAGGAGGCTGAGATCTGAGGATCGCGGTTCAAAGCCAGCCCGGGCAGGAGAGACC
>NW_012271381.1:6445-7027 GCF_000151885.1 Dipodomys ordii
CCAAAAAAAAAAAAAAAGTCCTGGCAACAGCAACTACCTAGACAATATATAAGATTTTATTCCTCTTAACTAAATCTGTTTATAAAAGGTTGGAAGAAGAGAAATATAGTATTCTAAGGTGCATATATATGCATGGACATACATATAAACAGGTAGAACAAATACTACTTTTTAGCAATAAAGTGGCTAAATTTATCAATCTTAACAATCGTAAATATTATACTCCAAGTGTAATAAACACCATTACTGACAACTGAAAGAAAAATTAGACAAATATAGTTGACATTTATAGTATATTCCACATACATCAGCAGAATTCACTTCTATTGCACATAGAATGTTTATCAAGACAGACTAAATTCTGGTCTATAAAAATCACCTTAAATTTAAAAGGATTTAAGATATATTACACACGAAGAATCCATACCACAATAGGATTAAATTAGACATTAATAATAGTTATCTAGGGAATTCCCCAGTAGAAAAGGAGAAACATCAGAGATGAGTGGAAAGCAAGTAGAAAGAAAATCAATGAAGTCAAGTGCGTTGAAAAGATCAATAATAGGGGCTGGGAAGGTGGCT
>NW_012271382.1:0-1504 GCF_000151885.1 Dipodomys ordii
AGAGCTGAGGGACAGCGCCCAGGCCCAGAGTTCAGGCCCTGTGACCGGACCCAAAAAAAATAAAAATAATAAAATAATAAGGTCAGTGAGGATGGGAACAGGACAGACACAGCATGGATCCAATGATTAAAGACAGATAATGTCCTGCTCAGTCACAAGGCACCAGCCCTAGATGAATGTGCAAAGGACCTGGGACCATGGAGGTGCCCTCAGACACACCTCCCCTCCAGCAAGGGGAGGCCCATTCCAGCACCTTCTAAACTAAGCAGTAACTAACCCTTGCCACTGAGCCTGTGGGTGTGTTGTAGACAGCACCTGGTGCTCTGGCCTGCCATGGGGCAGGGAGGAGGGGACTGAGACATGTGGAGGTGAGGCAGAGGCAGGGCCGAGAGGTCCAGGGTGATGGCATCTGGGGCTGGCCACACAAAGACAGACACAACCCTCAGCCCATCCCCTTCCTGGCCCTGACACAGCTGCACTCAGCAGGCCGTTCCTCTTTCCTGCCCGCCTCCCCTGGCTAGTGCGTGAGGTCTGCCCAGCTCCTGTGACCTGCTTCTTCTGGGTAGGCTCCTGAGGCAGGGTGCCGCAGGGCTGCGCAGGTGGGCCTGTGCTCTTTGTGGACTCTGCTTGTGTGTTTTAGACACAGCACGGAAGAGCAGAACTCAGCCTCACTCCTCCAGCCCAGCATTTGAGTCACATTTGCACCAACCAGCCTGTAGGAACAGAGGCCTGGGGTTAGGAGACGCAGCAGATCGAGGCATGCTGAGCCCCTGTGCATTTTGTGGGGACACCACAGCCTGGTGCCCTGGGAGGGAGCCTGGGGCCCCGGTGCTGGGAGCAGAGGGCCCTGACCAGGAAGGCTGCAGGTGGCAAACGCCGGCCCTGAGAGATGAGGATCACATCACAGCCTCCTGCTGGCCGCCAGCCTGGCTTCCCTCCCTCCTCCCACAACAGCAGGGCGCTCATCTGTCTCCACACAACCAAGTTTATTTGTCACGTTCATTTATTTAAATGTCACTTCATTTCCTGTAACAAATCATCCACAAGAGTTTGTCCACTGCAGTTGAATGAACGGATGTCTCCCTTTCAGGTTATCCCATGGGATCCACCCAAGCCCTCTCATCTATCCTTGTCTTGGATGCAGAAGAGTGTTCCTCCATAAGCAGTTTCTCCTTGGTTCCTGCCACAGTTGACAATGATAGGGCACAACTATAGCACCACCACCTTCACGACTACTAACACCAACCACCACCATAACACACCACCAACCCAACAACCACAACCTCCCAACACCACCGCCACCACAACAGACCAACCACCACCATAACACATCACCAACACAACAACCACAACCTCCCAACACCACCGCCACCACAACAGACCAACCACCACTATAACACATCACCAACACAACAACCACAACCTCCCAACACCACCACCACCACAACAGACCAACCACCACCATAACACATCACCAACACAACCACAACCTCCCAACACCACC
>NW_012271382.1:8704-12609 GCF_000151885.1 Dipodomys ordii
ACCACAGTCACACGGCTGGACAGGAGACACTGGACTCTCCCCACCACAGTCACACGGCTGGACAGGAGGCCCTGGACTCTCCCCCAGGGTGAGGTGTCCCAGCTCCTTCCTGGCACAACAGAGCCCTGGAGCTTCTTTCTGGGCAGGGCCAGCAGTGGAGGAGGCGGTGTCCCCAAAAGCCCATCCGGCCCCCATCACCTGCCAGCTCCTGAGAGGCGGGCTGCTGCGGGCACTGCCCCCAGCTTTCCCAGGGACTCAGTAGAGCCTCCAGACCCATAGGCCCCAGGCCATGCTGCAGAGTGGGAGATGGCCACTGGTTGGGCAGCCTTCAGTGTCCACTTGGCCGCCCGCCTCCCCGGAGGGTGGCGCTCCACGGTGACCTTGTGCTAACCCCAGTGCCATCCGTCAGGCCGGCCGCCAGGCTCTGGAACACTGCGGCAGCTCATCTGAATTCAAATTACCCTGGAGCCGCGCCACGGTGCCAGCCATAACTCAGCCCGCGAGGAGGAGCGCGTGGACATTACCATACATTCCTGGGCGTCGGACAGGGCTGCTAATGAAAATATCAATCAAAAACTCCGCTGACTTAATGGTCAATTTAAATTAATTAATTGGGGAGGAGAAAAAAAGTTGAGGAGGACGGCATTGCCGGGCACCGTCTCCGCGGGCTGTTGAGAAGCCTGGGGCCCGGCCGGGTGCAGCCCCCAGGCTGTGGGGGCGCCCCCACTCCTTCCAGGGGGACCTGTAGGGCACAGCTGAGGCCCAGGACCAGGTTTGCCAGCAGGGGTGGTGATTACAGCTTCACGGCCATGAAACTGCTAGGCCTCACTGCCTGCAGAACGGGGTGGGGGGCCTGCCGGGGCCCCTCCCATCATCAGGAGCAGAAAACCCCTTGCTAGCTGGAGCAGGGCCCCTGCACGTCCATCACCAAATCGCTGCAGGCTGAAGGCCCCCACAGGAGACCAGCAAACTTTATCCTACATCGAAAGAGGGCAGAGCCCAAGACAGCAGCTGCGGGGTGCAAGGTGTCTGGCGTCCAATGAGACTGAGGCCAGAGAGCCCCCAGGACATGTGTTTCCCAGCAGACTGGACACTTTCAGTCCCGGGACACAAAAGAGACAGGCAAAGCTGGGACCTGACCCCACTGAACCCCAAACAAGACAAGACACGCCAGGCAATTCACCCAGCGCCCTCACTTCAGGAAGCCTACAGGGAGAAGTCCCCCCACACACACACACACATGCACGCACGCATGCACACATGCACGCACACATATATGCACTCAAAGGGGCATTTTGCATCCTCAAAAACAATAGCAAGCTGGGCACCAGTGGCTCATACCTGTAATCTTAGCTACTCAGGAAGCTGAGATCTGAAGATTGCAGTTTAAAACCAGCCAGGGCAGGAAAGTCCGTGAGATGCTTATCTCCAATAAACCACCACAAAACTGGAAGTGGCACTGTGGCTCAAGTGGTAGAGCGCTCGCCTTGAGCTGAAGAGCACAGGGACAGCGCCCAGGTCCAGAGTTCAGGCCCCGCAACCAACCCAAAAAAAAAAAAAAGCAACAGCAACAGCAGAGCCCCCCATGCAAACAGGTGAAGAAGCAGGAGCTTCCTCCCAAACCCTAGCAGGCTGGGGTTCCTTAGTACTTGCTCCGAGGAAGGGGTATACCCCCAGGCCTCCAGAGAGGGGAAAGAGGGAGAGAGGGAGGGAGGAAGCTGAGAGAGAGAGAGAAAGAGTGTGTGTGTGTGTGTGTGTGTGTGTGTGTGTGTGTGTGTGTGTGTGCAGTGCCTGTGAAATGGGAAGACAGGCTCCAAAAAGGAGTGGCCACCAGAGGCAGAGTGAGGGCAGCTGGCCGGGGAGCAGGTGTGGTGCAGGTGAGGACGCAGGAGACACAGGCAGGCAGGAGGCCCAGGCTAGAGAGGGAATGCAGGAAAAGGGGGCACAGCAGCTCTCTCCCCTGTCCTGACTTGCCTCTGTCTCCCTCTGAAGCCATGACTGGTCACAGGCAGCGCCCCTGGTGGGATTGAGTCTCAAATCTGAGCCGTGAAGAAGGCCCCAGGGCAGACCTGGGGGGAGGACCACCACAGGAGAGGCGGCTGGGGCGGCAGGGCAGCAAGGCCCACGTGGTGAGGCTGCGGTGGTGGCTGACCTGGGCGCCCTGCAGGCTGGGCAGCATCCAGAGGAAGCCTCTGGGGCCGAGCCAGTAGAGGCTCAGCTCAGGATACAACAGACACCGCCTACAGTGTCCAGAATGGGGGCCTGATGGCCACAAGTTGGACCCCCCAGAATCCCCACTCCAGGCTCGGCTTCTTGGTCCCTGTGAGGTCTGCGCCCTCACACTGCCCCCAGCACCTGGTGGCAGCAGGTGGTGAGGACAGGCCTCCATCCTCTGATCCAGTTCTCCCCCTCCCCCCAGGCTGATCTGTCTGACAAGTCTGATCTGTCCAGGCCACCCTGATCTCAGCTGGAGTCCCTGTTCCCTGGCTGGCTCAAGCCCTCAGGCAACTGATCAGCCATGACCTGCCTATCGATCCTCACATCTCCACAGACATTATGTGCCACAGTCACTCCTCCAATAACCGCAGATCGATCACCCAGAGACAGACTAGAGAACCCTGGGGCATCACTGGGCCCCAGATCTGACACTCCTGGAGCCTACCCAGCCAGGCATCCCCAGAGCCCACCGAGCCCAGCAGGCCCCCACTGCCAGCCAGAGGCAAAGGCCCCTTGGTGGGAATCTAGCCTGGCCCTGCTCCTGACCCTTGGGCCAAATTCTTGAGGCCAGAGACAGTGTCCACACCAGAGCAGAAAGGCCTAGAGCCACAGCCAGCCAGCCTAGCAGGGTTGGAGAAGAGGCCCAACCAAAGGAGTTTGGAGTCCTCCCCCCAACCCCCGCCTACCCTGGTTCCTTCCCTCCCCACTGGTCCTGCCCCTGGGTCCTGACTCAGCAGGGGCAGCTCTGAAGGTGTGGAGAGCATCAGGGGCCTGGGCTTGAACCTCAAGGAGCCCCTCATGTGAGGTGACTGCTCTCCGGGCAGGAATCCAGTTCTGCTGGTAAGCTGGGAGCATTAAGCAAGCTCCCATTGTCTCTGTGCTTAGGCTCAAGAAAGTGCCCAGTCATGAGAGGATTCCACAGGCTCCAGACCACAATTCCACAGGCCCTGGGGACCACTATTCCACAGACCCTGAGGCCAGGATTCCACAGGCCCTGAGATCACAATTCCACAGGTTCTCAGATCACAATTCCACAGACCTTGAGATCACAATTCCACAGACCTTGAGATCACACTTCCACGGGTTCTGAGATCACAATTCCACAGGCCCCGAGATCACAATTCCACAGGCCCTGAGATCACAATTCCACAGACCCTGGGATCACAATTCCACAGGCCCTGAGATCACACTTCCACAGGTTCTGAGATCACAATTCCACAGGCCTTGAGATCACAATTCCACAGGCCCTGAGATCACAATCCACAGGCCCTGAGATCACACTTCCACAGGTTCTGAGATCACACTTCCACAGGCCCTGAGATCACAATTCCACAGGCCCTGAGATCACAATTCCACAGACCATGAGATCACAATTCCACAGGTTCTGAGATCACACTTCCACAGGTTCTGAGATCACAATTCCACAGACCCTGAGATCACAATTCCACAGACCTTGAGATCACACTTCCACGGGTTCTGAGATCACAATCCCACAGGTTCTGAGATCACAATTCCACAGACCCTGAGATCACAATTCCATAGACCCTGGGATCACAATTCCACAGACCCTGAGGTCACAATTCCACAGACCCTGAGATCACAATTCCACAGACCCTGAGGTCACAATTCCACAGGTTCTGAGATCACAATTCCACAGGCCCTGAGATCACAATTCCACAGACCCTGAG
>NW_012271383.1:0-1813 GCF_000151885.1 Dipodomys ordii
CAGCGCCACTTCCGGCTTTTTTCTTTTTGCTTATGTGGTGCTGAGGAATTGAACCCAGGGCCTCAGGCATGCAAGGCAAGTGCTCTACCACTGAGCACCTTCCCAGCCCTCAATAGTATATTCTTATAAGCCCTGCTGGACATATGGTTCACACACACACACCAAACTATACAGAAGAGGAAGTTGGATGTACAACATCACAGCTAAGTTCCATTGTGTCATAAATTTAACTTGGGTTAAACATATCAAGGTTAATGGCTTATCATTGAAGCTGTTACCTAAAAAGATTCCATAATGTACAGTAACTACTCTAAGTAGTGATAAATTTAACTGCACATCAGGCTGAGAACGGAAATAGAAACACTTTGAAGCTTTGGGTAATTTGATCTTATTACTGCTTGATAATTAGCCTTTTATTCTTTAAAAAATAAAATTAACTGTGAAATAAATTCAATTGGATCCTAGATGTACACAGATATACATGTGTAAAAAATATATTAATATTTCAATGTGAAAAAATAAGCATACATGAGTAATTACTGACTTCTAAAGTGTGGCTAAAGGACACTTTGAAGGACATGACAAGTTCCTTCTTTTGCTTTGTTTAAAAAGGGTTTTTTATTGTGGGGGAGGGAAGAGTTGGGGAGAGAGGATAGTAGGGGAAAAACAAAGGAGGAGGTAACAATGCTTGATAGGAAATATACTCATTACCCTACTCATGTAACTGTAACCCCTCTGTACAGTATTTGTACAATAAAAAATATATATGGAAAAAAGAGTATTTTTAGGCCAGGAATGTGGCTTATTGGTAGAGTGCTTGCCTAGCATACATGAAGACATGGGTTCAGGGGCTGGGAAGTTGGCTCAGTGGTAGAGCGCTTGCCTTGCATGCCTGAGGCCCTGGGTTCGATTCCTTAGCACCACGTAAGCAAAAAGAAAAAAGCAGGAAGTGGTGCTGTGGCTCAAGTGGTAGAGTGCTAACCTTGAGCAAAAGAAGCTCAGAGACAGGTCAATGCCCCGAATTCAAGTCCCAGGACTGGTAAAAAAATAAATAAATGAAAAATAAAAAGGGTTTTGTGGCCAGGCATTGGTTGCTCACACCTGTAATCCTAGCTACTCAGGGGGTTGAGATCTGAGAATTGTGGTTCAAAACCAGCCTGGGCAAAAAAGTCTCCATGAGACTCTTATTTTCAATTAACCACTCAAAAACCAGAAGTGGAGCTGTGGCTCAAAGTGATAGGGTGCTAGTCTTAAGCAAAAGCGATCAGGGATAGCACTCTGGCCTTAGTTCAAACCCCACAACCACAACTACCACCAACAAAAAAAGGGTTTTGGTTTTTCTAAAGCTTTTAGAAAATACTGTGCTGTAGTTCTTCTCCAACATAAAGATCTTTCTCCTTTTTTGGATATCAATGGTAGTGGTTTATAATAAAAGTACAAATGTCCTGTAATGTTTTTGTTTTTTTTTGGGTCTGGTTGTGGGGCCTTGAACTCTGGTCCTGGGCGCTGTCCCTCAACTCTTCAGCTCAAGGCTAGCACTCTACCACTTGAGCCAAAGCGCCACTTCCGGCTTTTTTCTTTTTGCTTATGTGGTGCTGAGGAATCGAACCTAGGGCCTCAGGCATGCAAGGCAAGCAATCTACCACTGAGCCACCTTCCCAGCCTCCCTTTGTATTCATAACCCCTAAACCCTCAAAAACATTACAGGAGGGCTGGGAAGGTGGCTCAGTGGTAGAATGCTTGTCTTGCATGCCTGAGGCCCTGGGTTCGATTCCTCGCACCACATAAGCAAAAAGAAAAAAGCCAGAAGTGG
>NW_012271383.1:3518-6495 GCF_000151885.1 Dipodomys ordii
TTGGGTCCGGTCGTGGGGCCTGAACTCTGGGCCTGGGTGCTGTCCCTCAGCTCTTCAGCTCAAGGCTAGCGCTCTACCACTTGAGCCACAGCGCCCACTTCCGGCTTTTTTCTTTTTGCTTATGTGGTACTGAGGAATCGAACCTTGAGGGCCTTGAG
The DNA here is from genome assembly GCF_000151885.1 of Dipodomys ordii. Taxonomy (NCBI): domain Eukaryota; kingdom Metazoa; phylum Chordata; class Mammalia; order Rodentia; family Heteromyidae; genus Dipodomys; species Dipodomys ordii. The sequence continues at coordinate 3,677 of NW_012271383.1, forward strand.
CATGCAAGGCAAACGCTCTACCACTGAGCCACCTTCCCAGCCCCTAGTCTATGAAATTCTTATCTCCAATTAGCCACCAAAAAGCAGGAAGTGTTAGACTGGGAATGTGGCTTAGTGGTAAGAGTGCCTGCCTAGCATGCATGAATTCCTGGGTTCAATTCCTCAGTACCACACAAACAGAAAAAGCCAGAAGTAGTGCTGTGACTCAAGTGGTAGTTGTAAGCCTTGAGTAAGAGAAGCTGAAAGACGGTGCCCAGACCCTGAGTTCAAGCTCCAGGACTGGCAAGAAGAAAAAGAAAAATGACTAACACAAAAAGAGGCTAGAGGTGTGGATCAAATGGTAGAGTGACTGTTTAGTATGTATAAAACCATGAGTTTAAGTCCTAGTAATACTCCCCGCCCCCCCCCAAAAGTAATTCAATTTAACTTAATAACTACCATATTGACTTAACCTAGCTGGTAAATTTAGGAAGTTAAAGTCTCCGTAGCTGAGCACTGGCGGCTTACATCCTGACTACTCAGGATGCTGAGATCTGAGGATCAAAGTTTAGAGCTAGCCTAGGTAGAAAAGTTCATGAGACTTATCTCCAATTAACCATCAACAACTGATATGGCTCAAGTAGCAGAGTGCCAGTAAAAGCTAAAGGACAGTACCCAGGCCCTAAGTTCAAGCCCCAGTATTCTCCCCTCTGTTCTTCCCCCATTTCCCCAAATAGGAAAGTCTCTGAAAAGTTTCTAAATTCCTTAATATGATGGTTCCTGTGCTTCAGTTATTATAAAGGCAGAATATCTAATGAACTTCAAAAGGCACTTCAAAAGTGAATGAAAAATCCCTGATTCTTAACATATACATAACAACTAAAAAGTCAAGGAAGTGCTAGCAAACATTTAGAAGCACTGAAAAGGAAAAAAAAAAAAAAAAGGGCTACATACAACACAGTGATTCCTTTACTTCCTGACAATCTGCCCTACTTCCTAACACTGTTTGTTTTCCTTGTTAACAAAAGGCTATTTGAAGACAGTAACTACAGCATCTAGCCCTGGCCTACAGATACAGTCAATATGAGAATAAGTACTTAGTAATAAATACAATTCAAATTGCACTTAAACCTGGAATGCATGCTTCCCATAAAATGTTAAAGTTCACACACACGTAAAGAACAAAACAAATTTCACAGATTTTAAATGTGCAAGAAAAGCTAACACTGGATTTTCAGGGATCTTTGTTTGAATTTCATGGGAATAATTCTTTTTAAAAAAAGTTTTGTTGGGCAAAACCACAAGTAATAATATTGTCAGTAATTCCAAGTTAAAATATTACTATGTTAACTTTGCTCTTTGTATTTTTCCTATCATAGTTGTTTACAGTGATTGCAATTTTACTTTCCTATCCCCATATGTAGGTGAACAACCAAGCAGGATTACACATATAGCACTGAAAGCTACACACAACTGTCTCCCTACCACTTCAAAAGAGCCCCTGTGGGAATGGGCATGATAGTTCAAACTTGTAATTGCAGCTTACTTGAGAAACTGAGGTGGAAAGTTCTTGAATTCAAGACTAGTCTAATGCCCAGCACCAGTGGCTCATACCTGTAATCCTAGCTACTCAGGAGGCTGAGATCTGAGGATCACGGTTCCAAGCCAGCCAGGGCAGAAAAGTCTGTGAGACTCTTAACTCCAATAAACCACTAGAAAACCGGAAGTGGTACTGTAGCCGTAGAGTGCTTGCCTTAAGCTGAAGAGCTGAGGGATAGCGCTCAAGCCCAGAGTTCAAGCCCCATGACCAACAACAACAACAAAAGACCAGTCTAACATAGATCCTGTTTCAAATAGCAAAAAACAGAAAAACAACCTAAAAATTCTAGCACCTGTCCAACTAAACAGATTAACCAACAAAATTATAGTCATCTGAGTTGTCTAATATAAAAAGGCAGTCCAGTTACATCTTTTATCCTATTCTTGCCCCTACTCACTTACTACAGGGACAAATTAGTTACTCTGGTACTGTCTAACTTGGTCCTTAATGTAACTAAGTAATCCTTTTCCATGTCACTGTAATTTAATCATCTTATGGAAAAAAAAAAGGGGGAAGGTACCACTAAGCTACCTTTTGCAGATGAAAACAGAATTTCTGAGTAATGTTACATGTTCTTTCCTAGGTAACAGTATTACAAAATACAATCAGACCTCTTTACTTCAGATTCCATGCTTACTTCTCTTACTAAGTTGCTGGCCTATGCTCTCATCCTGTTGTTCAGTTTCACTGTGTGGTTGCCAAAATTATTCTCCATCCTTCCCATCCACCTACGTCAAACCATGTGCCCTTCTGCTAGAACTTCTCTAGTAATTCTTCATCACCTTTTCAGGAAAGAAACTTCCAAATTAATTTGGAATCAGTTTGACTGGTCCTACCTACTGCTGGTTCCTATTATTATTAGTAGTAGTAATTTTCTTGTCTTTTTTTCTTTTGCTGGTCCTGGGGCTTGAACTCAGGGCCTGGGCAGTGTGCCTGAGTCTCTTTGTGCTCAAGGCTAGTGCTCTACCACTTGAGCCACAGTGCCATTTCCAGGTTTTCTGAGTAGTTGATTGGAGATAAGAGTTTCACAGGAACTTTTCTGTTTGGGCTGGCTTTGAACCAGATCCTCACATCTCAGCCTCCTGAGTAGCTAGGATTATAGGCATGAGCCACCCTCGCCCGGCTGGTTTTAGTCTTTTTTTTTTTTTTTGGGTCCGGTCATGGGGCCTGAACTCTGGGTCTGGGCGCTGTCCCTCAGCTCTTCAGCTCAAGGCTAGCGCTCTACCACTTGAACCACAGC
>NW_012271384.1:0-2921 GCF_000151885.1 Dipodomys ordii
GGACATACAAAGCAACAAAGAAATAATCTTATAAATGAGTTAGAAACAAATGCATGAACGAAAAAAAAACATTTAAATACATATCTAAGGGTTCATTTTCCTAACAAAGAGTGATACCCTTCTAAACTGTGTCTCTGGAGGATAGTACAGAAGAAGCCAACAAGATTACACTTCACTAAATACAAAATAAATTTTTACCAATGAGGATAAATACCTAAAGAAATAAGAAGACACATTGAACTTCATAAATATTAGAAAAGTTCAAAGTATTTCATACTTAGTTCTCAAAATACTCTGAGAAAGATACTGTTATCACCCTCCCAAGTAGTTAGGATTATTGTTTGAAACCATTGTGTCTAGCCACACTCTTTTCCATAGAGTGTTTTATTTGGTATTGGCTTTGGTTTGTTTTTTTGTAGGTACTTGAATACTGAATTCAGGACTTCTCATTCCAGCCAGGCTTTTTGCTGGTTATACTGGAGATAGAGTCTAACAGACTTTTCTATGGGAACTGGCTTCAAATTGAAATCCTCTAGATCTCAGCTCCTTAGTAGTTAGGGTTATAGGAATGAGCCATTAGCACCTGACTCACTGCCTAGGTGAACTTGGGCATGGTTTTTTGGTAAAGTAATGAGTACATTTCTTTTTAAATGCTGGTACCCCTCCCTCATTTTCTTCCACATTCCCCTCCCCACCAAGTTGTAAAGTTCATTTCTAACATAATGAACACCTTTTTTTAACTTTAAGAGATCTAGTTTAAAAAAACAATTATTTTAAGATGAGAATGGAAGAAAGTAACACAGGGTAGCTTGAATGTCAAGTGTCGGAAGATTCAGACTATAATAACCTCAGCTACTAACAAGCCATGTGAAATAGAGAAATCCACCCATCAACCAGGAAATATTTATTGACCCTCCTATTGAAAACTTTGTTCTTGGGGCTTGGAAGATGGATCAGTGGTAGAGTGCTTGCCTCACATGCATGAGGCCCTGGGTTCAATTCCTCAGCACCACATAAGCAGAAAAGGCCGGAAGTAGCACTGTGGCTCAAGTAGTAGAGTACTAGCTTTGAGCTGAAGAGCTGAGGGACAGCGCCCAGGCCCAGAGTTCAAGCCCCACAACTGGCAAAAAAAATAAATAAATAAATAAAACTTTGTTCTATGTATTCTGGACATACAGCCTAAAAGACAATAACCAAAAAACACTATTCCTCACTTTGTGAGAGTTGATCATTACTGTTTGTTCATCAGTTTTCTTAATGATTGAACTAAGGTTTAAAAACAAGCTACTTACTAGAAATAGCATTCTAGTGTCCTGATATAGCACTTACATAACAATGTCATGGTAGCTTCTGTGTCTATGCTAAGGAAAACTTGTGTGCACACATTTCAGTTACTCCTTTGGGAGGTTATAAAAGGAATGTATTCAGAAAAATGAAGAGACTGAGCTTCCAGGCTATGTATGTCCTCACTACCTACAGCTGCCATAGCCAGCTGTTCCCACACATTCCCTGCATGGGACACATTTTTCTGGAATGTATTGATATTTGACACTCTATTAGTCATTGTAAAAGGCAATAGAATCAATATGATTTACAGACATTGGTGGAAAATATTGGGTGTTTTCTGTTCTAAGGTGGACTCAGTGGCAATTCCAAGGAATCCATACAGAAATTAAAGAAAAATATTTCCATATCTTGGATGTATTTCCATTTCTCTAGTTGACATGAATTGACATTAACCCCATACCACTCATAGTAGCAGTGTTGTCTGGACATGATTAAAAACATCAGTTTTGAGTCAAGTTTACAAGAAAACAGATAGATATAAATGTATTTGGCTATAAATTCTTAATTTATCTACTGACAAGCTGAAAGATTTTAACTTCTCTGATTCTGTTTCCTCATATATAAAATGAAAGTGATGATACCTATCTCCTAAAGTTACCAAATGATAGAAGTTACAAAATGCTTGTTATATAACAATCAATTAGGCTGTGTAATTTTAGCTATTAAAAGTAAATATATATACAAGGAGAAAACATGAACTATCATTTTCAAAATACCACTCATTTCAATACAAAGAAAACTAGCATTTGGAGTTCTTTGGCTTCAAATCTCATAGATGACACTACTTAGAAAAGAAATAAACTATTTTTCCCTGTGTTTCTGAATAAGCAGATCAATATCTCATACATACCACTAAGGTCCTTTGCAATCTAGCACTTAAATCATATCCCAATAGCAAAGTTTATTCTCAATACTTACAAGTAAAAATATATTAAAGATATTCAGATAGGAGAAATGTACACATTATTTTGAAGGACAGATCCAAGTGACTGGCTCCAATTTTATAGCCCTTTCTTACCATTTCCTTTGTGATTTTATAATAGAAAATGTAGGAACAACTTCACTAGTTCTGACAACTAGCAAACATATAATATATAACAATACCAGAACGTAATATTTGTGAAGAAATCACACAGAAATATTTCAAGTCACCAGGAGTGCTCCAATCACAATAAGGAGATTGACACAAAACTAGATTAACTTACAGTGAACAAGAATTTCCTTGGACTCCATGAAAATTTGACAAGAGTGGGATGAATTTAGACTTCCAAAAACAAATACTTGCTGCTACTACTGTCTCTTTCTCCCATCATTAACTAAACAGTGAAGAACATACACTCCTTCCTAACAGCTGACTGTTAATCCTATCTTTAGTTTAAACAAGACCCTTTCAAAAATATTTAGCATACCACCCTGAAACTATCAAGAAGAAAAGTGCTTTAGAAACATTCCCCATGCAGGAATGCTTTTTCTCCCTGTTGACTTAAGAGATAACCTATATGGAAATGAACCCCAAGATAAGTATTCAAATGTTTTTTACTTTCATGCGATTGTTTCTAACATATTTATAAGAT
>NW_012271384.1:7915-14711 GCF_000151885.1 Dipodomys ordii
TTTGTGGTAGGAACAGGAGGAAAAAAACTGTGAGAAAGCAAGGGAAGGGGGGACATGGTTAAAGAAGAATTGTACTCCTTACTCATTACCTGATTCATATACTGTAACCCTCTGCCTATCAACTCTACAATAACAACAAAAATAAAAGTAAATTCTAAAAGGAAAAAAAAAAGGATACAGGATTACCCATTGTAACAATGGGATGTACAAAACACTATGCTGAAAATGAACTTACACTTCGGGGGGGAGGGGGGAGTTACTTGTGGAGTTGGGAGGGAAGGGATGGTGGGGGAAAACAAAGGAGGAGGCAACAATGCTCAATAGGAAATGTAATCATTACTTTGCTCCTGTAACCCCTCTGTACAGCATTTTTACCATAAAAAGGTACAAAAAAAGATGTGGCATACCTCAGTCCAGGCTCGCTTTGCTTTCATGGTCTCTGCTGAGAAATCTGTAGTTATTCTGATCGGTTTTCCTTTATAAGTCATTGATTTTTTTCTTCCTGACAGCTTTAAGGATCCTTTCCTTGGTCTCTATTTAACCTGTATGGATTACAATGTGAATGTGGGATGTCCTGTTCTGGTCTAATTAGATTGGGGTGATAAAGGCTTCTTGTATATGAATGGGCCTATCCTTTTAGACATTTGGGGAATTCTCTGTTAGAATTCTGTTAAATATATTTTCTATCATTTAGACTCCTTCTGTATACCCTCCTCAATATCTATTAGCCTTAAATTAGATCTTCTGATTGTGTCTTTCAGTTCCAAGAAACAAGATTTGTTTTGAATAATTTTGGATTTGTTTTGAATAATTTTCTGTTCTTTAGCTATACAGTCTAGACTATCTTCAATTCCCAAGATTCCCTTTCTGCATAGTCCAATCTGCAGTCAAGACTTTCTACTTTGTTTTTTATTTTCCTGCCTTCTAATTGGTCATTTTTGATTGCTTCAATTTCTTTGTTGAAGATTTATTTTAGGTCTTGTATGGACTCCTGTACTTCCTTGATTTGGTTCTCAGTGTTCTCTCTCAAATCCTTTAGCTGAATGGCTATATTTTCATTGTACTTCCTTTCCTTCTGTTGGAATTCATTCAACTGCCTGTTTATGGATTCCATTAATTCATCTATTAATCTTTAGTTAACCTCATCATGGTCATAATAGCTCTGCTCAGGCTTCTCAATCTTTTCATTCAGCTATTTACCAGTAGTGTTTGAAGACCATTTCCAGAACTATCCTCTAGGTTTTTCATTGACTGTTCTGTTGCTTGTTTATTTTCAGTGGTAGTTGAAGTTCCTCAGCTTGCCATTTTTCTTGTGTTTCTATGGTTTGTTCTGCCCATTTGGAAATGAAAGCAAAACCAATACCACAGCATAACACACAATTTTTTTAATCAGTCATGGAGCCTAACTCTGGGCCTGGACACTGTCTTTCAGCCCTTCAGCTCAAGGCTAGCACTCTACCACTTGAGCCACAGCACCACATCCAACTTTTTTTCCTGCTTATGTGGTGCTAAGGAATCGAACCTAGGCCCTCATGCATGCAAAGCAAACACTCTATCACTGAACACAGAACACAATATTAAGACAAGAACCAATCTATATTTGCACAGGCTTTAGAGGTCCAAAATCATAGATAGGTATTTTCTCTCTATCCTTTGGGATATAAAAGCAAATCCAATACCACAACAGAGCACAATTTTAAGACAAAAACAAACTCCAAGCCCTATAATTGCATAGATAGGTATTCCTCTATCTATGCCTCCTTTTCTTTGTTTGGAAAGGAGTATTGTGGTTCAGAAATGGGGATTATACATAGATATGACCAGTAAACAAATCTGCTCTGAGCAATAAAGCAACTGAACTGAAAGGACAATACAATAAGTCAACTAGAGAGTCAAAATGGATACAAATGCTTTCTAGCTCACAGACACACAACTAGGGATCAATGGATTAAAGAAAACAAAGAAGGGGGCTGGGAAAGAGGCTCAGTGGTAGAGTGCTTGCCTTGCATGCATCAGGCCCTGGGTTTGATTCCTCAGCACCACATAAGCAGAAAAAGCTGGAAGTGGCGCTATGGCTCAAAGTGGTAGAGCACTAGCCTTGATTTGAAGAGCTGAAGGACAGTGCCCAGGCCCAGAGTTCAGGCCCCATGACCAGCAAAAAACAAACAAACAAACAAAAAGAAAACAAAGAAGAAATGAAGGACCAGAAATAAAGAGGAAAATGGGTTAAGGTGAATTTAAAAGAAAGATAGAGCAATATAATGAGAGGGGAAAATAAGAATAGAGGAATATATAAAAAGGAAAGGAACAGAATAAAGAAAACTAGGACTTAAATTCAGAAAAAAATGTATAAATGTATAAAATAATACTAAAACTAAAAATACTAACATTGATTGTGAAATAGAAAATTGAGTAATCAAAAATACACTCTGAACTAAGTACGCACACAATTAAGAAGGAAGCCTAATAACCATTGTAGGCTGTATATCTAGGACTAAACAGAACATCAATAAAGGAAAACTAAATAAATAAATTCTTCAATTTGTTTGGGGGACCTTGTGTCTCCCCTATGTCCACTATCCAGTCTCTTGATTGAGACTTTGATTTCCTTGTCCTGGTCAGTTTTCCTTGCAGCTTAGTTGGCCTCTCAAATCAGTTTGTCTCAGCAGGCAGAAAAAGTTCTGCCTTACAAGTTTGGAGTCTTTGTACCCCTTTTCTTTGTTCACTGCAGAGGGCCAGGGCTGCCTCTTGCTGTGCCTGCCCTGGATAAAACTGTCCCTCCCTGGGAAGAGCTTCCTCTCACTAGGCAAGGCTGCCTTTTCCTGAGCAGAAATGTCTCTCACTGATCAGATTCCTTTGCCCTGTTGAAAAATGGTGCTGCAGCTGCTGTTTCTCTGGCCTGCATTACCTGCTAACTGCTCCGGCAAGCTCTTTGCCAGTCTCAAAGATGGCTTGTTCTTGGATGGAAGGAGGGCTTCCTTCCAGAAGTTGTTCTCTGAGGAGTGAGAATGACTTTTGTGGGGCACTCATGCTTTCCCTTGGTGTTTCAGACCATCCACAATCTGCAACAGTCTGTGGCCAGCAGGATGTTGTTTTCAGTTCCTAGTCATCCAGTTCATGCTGGAGGTGAGTGAAAAGCCTAGCACACACTGACTGGTGCCTTTGTCCCGGCTCTCTCTAGCTGCTGCTACTGCTGCAGTAACCAGCACTAGCATATGCTCAAATCTCTCTTCTTAAGCAGGCCTGTATTTTCCTCTCTGGTAAAAATCACTGTACAATTACAACTCACATGGTATGACTCTAAAGCTCTGGTTTCTCAGAGAGAGCTCAGTTAACCCCTGTCTATACCTCCACCATCTTCCTTCTTTTCCCTTATGATGACGATGATGATGATTGTGCCAGTAGTGGGACCTGAACATTATCCTTTAGCATTTTTTGCTCAAGGCTAGCTCTCTATCACTTGATCCACACCCCAATACCCAGCTTTTTGCTAGTTAATTGAAGATAACAGTCTCACAGACTTTTCTACCTGGTGGACTTCAAAGTAGAATCCTCAGATCTTAGCCTCCTAAGTAGTTAGTTACAAGCATGAGCCACCAGAATTTTTTAACATTTATTAGCAAATTTAACATATTGCAAGGTTTATACACTAGAAACTATAAAACATTGCTGAAATAAAACATAGATGTAAGTCAATAGAGAAAATAATTCACATTTATACACTGAAAAACATAATAGCATAATTGTTAAGATGTCAGTTCTTCACAAATTGATATACAGATTCAAGAGGGTCATTATCAAAAATGCAACAGATTTTTCTCTCAGAAATTAAAAGGATGATCCTAAAATTCATATGGAAATTCAAGGTATCCCAATAAACAAAACAATTTTAAGAAAATGAACAAAGCTGGAGGATCTATGTTTCTCAATTTCAAAACTTACTTCAGTATTCAGGACAGGATACAATTTCTGGATTTGTTGCTTAGTGATAGAACACCAGCGTAGACATAAAACCCTCAGTTCAATCCTCAGTGCAAACAACAGTCTTTTCAACAATTGATTTGTATACAGTTGGATATTCAGTGACTTAATTTGAGTACTTCTCTCATACCATATTTAAAAATTAACTGAAAATAGATCAAAAAACCTAATTTTAAGAGCTGAAATTGTAACAATTAGAAGAACAAGTATAAACTTTCAAAACCTTGGGTTCAGTTTGTTAAGCAAGACATCAGAAGCACAAAGGAAAAAATATACATTTTATCCAATTTTGTATTTCAAAGGAAATATTCCAATAAAACTAAAAACTAACTGTGGATGAAGGAAATACTTCCATATAATTTATGGTGATGACGGTCAATTGTTGAAATTATGTAAAGTGCTGTTACAATTCAACAACTGAAAGAAAACTCAAGTTTTTTAATGGGCAAAAATTTGAGCAGATATTTCTACAAAGAAGACATACAAATAACAAATAACCCCATGAAAAGTTATTCAATATCATTAGTCCTTTAAGGAAAAGCAAATCAAAACCAAATAAGATATCACTTCACACCAGGAAATACTGGCTAAAATTAAAATGTATAAATAATATTCACCACCCTCATTTGCCCTCTCCTTTTTCCCTACATCTCTTTGATGGGGACAAAAAGCAAATGAGAGAAAACTGATTAATAAACTTTATATGCACAAATGAAAATAGAACAGTGAGTCCCATAGAAATTGTTCTGAGAAGTGAGAAGGGAGATAAAAGAGAATGATTAGAGAAGAAATGATTGATTGAGAGGCATTGTATGCTTATGTGGAAGTACAACAAAGAAACTACCCTTGTACAAGTAAGGTATGATAATAAAAAGTGTTTTAATAATAAATACATTGCTAGGCACCAGTGCTTCATGCTTGCAATCATAGCTGCTCAGAAAGCTGAGATCTGAGGGATCTGGGTTTCCAGCACAAGGTCCAACTGAGATTTAAACAATAAATATTTCAACCTGCTCATATCAGCATACACTTCTTGCCCTCATTTCTAAAATACTACTGAGGCAAGCTGCTAATACCGTGAAACTGATTAACGTAAAAGGCTTTTTTCCCTCACAGAATGAAAAAAAAGGGAATTTTGAAAGAGGCCTAAGAAGTAGATTCAAACAGATGCTCTGAACAATTGGGGAGAGAGATTTTAACCCTTTTTCAAGGTGATCCATGATAAAGAAACACAACAGATCACTCACTTACACGATAATAGTTCTATTTTAATCCACCTCACAGTCCCTTCAAAGTGGTATGTGTAGCACTGTTCAGTACTAATAGGCTCAGAGACACCAGAATCAGAATGTATCTTAGTTTCTTCAAGAAAGTAAAACAAGATATATTCATAGAGCCATTTCAAAGACTAAACAATATGTGCAAAGCACAATTTCTAGAATATAGTAGGTATGTGAGAAACAGATTCCTATGATTTTTATTAACACAGATCATACTGTAGGGTCTCAAATAGAAGCAGCCTTGTACTTACTCCATGCTTAAAATGTCCCAGACTGCTTAGTCCTTACTTTGCTTACTCATCTGCATAATCTTTATGCATCATCTGCATAAAGATATTTTTTGTTAAAAAATTAAAGTCTTTTTCAAGGTGGAAAATAATACCTTTTTTATATTTGTTACTATTACAGTCTCCAATAATGCCTGACACAGGAGCTGGGAAGATGGCCCAGTGGTAAAGCGCTTGCCTTCCATGCATGAGGCCCTGGGTTCGATTCCCCAGCACCACATAAGAAAAAAAGCCAGAAGTGGCGCTATAGCTCAAGTGGTAGAGTGCTAGCCTTGAGCTGAAGAGCTGAGGGACAGTGCCCAGGCCCAGAGTTAAGGCCCTATGACCGGACCCAAAAAAAAAAAAAAAAATCAATTCTTATTTTCAACTCTTTGGTTGGCAAAGATTTTTAAATGTATTAAGGCCAGGTACTAACAGCTCATGCCTTCAATCCTAACTACTCAGAAAGCTGAAATTGGAGGATATGGGTTCAAATCCAGCCCAGGCAAAAAAGTCTGTGAGACTCTCCAATTAACTATCAAAAAGCTGGAATTGAATTATACAGGTCTCTAGCAATTCACCACAGCAATATCAAAGGAAGATACTTTTAGGAAAGGAACAGAAAGGCACAATGCTTTTGTGCATCTGATCAGACAAAATAATATTTATTGAAATGAACTCCAGGAAATGAAAACAAGAGAGTTTTTTTTTTCTTTTTTGCTGTTTCTGTTTTGCTGTTTTTGTTTTCTTTCCTTTTTGTTCTGTTTGTTCATTGATATGTCTTTGGGAGGGCAAGGAGGGGGACAAAGGGTGAACAAATGCAGCAGGGATACTCACTAGATACTATGCAACCTGTAGTTGGGGATGGGAGGGGGAAAACCAAGAGAGAGCTAGGGAAGGGGTGACATTGTTGAAAAAGAAATGTACTCTTTATCTGACGTGTATAACTGTAACCCCTTTTACATCACCTCTATAATAACAATCTTAAAAGTTTTATTTTTTTTCTCTGTATCGTTCCAATTTTAGTATATGTGTTGCCGAAGCGAACACTTAAAAGTATTATTTTTTTAAGCTGAAAGTAAAGATGTTTACCAGTCATTGAGGCCACTGAGGCAGATCAAAGTTGCCAATTTGAGAATCTACTACCCCCCATAGCCCACCCAGGGAGACCTCAACCTCTTTGCAGGCATATGGATAAGGAAGGAGGAGAAGAAGAAAGGAAAGTGAAAAGGGAGGGAAGGGGTCAGGAAGGGGAGGGGAGGGGAGGGG
>NW_012271385.1:0-1118 GCF_000151885.1 Dipodomys ordii
GCCGTGCCCGCGCCGCCCCGCCCCGCCCCGCCGCGTCAAGCGGCTGGAATGAGGGGAATCCGTGAGCGGAGGGGTCGGGCGGGCTTCCCCCGGTCCCCAGCCCGGGCGCAGCATTCTCGGGATGCCCGCTGGCGCCCCCGCGGCCACCGCCCCGCCGCGAAAGGAGGGGGCGTCGTGGTCACCCCGCGAGGCCTCGGGCCGGACACAGCCCCAGCCACCCTCCCGGGCCTGCTCCACCCGCGCTGGACGGAGCCTGAGTGCAGAGGGCGGGTAGAGAAGTGGGCAACCGAGCGTGCAGACGCAGCGACCAAGACCACAGCACCTGGCGCTTCCTGTATTCTTAGCACTTTCTTTTCTTTTTTTTTTGCCCGTCCAGGGCTTGAATTCAAGTCCTGGGCACTGTCCCTGAGCTGCTAGCACTCTACCACTTGAGCCACAGCTCCCCTTTCGGTTTTTTCTGAGTAGGTTATTGGAGATGAAGAGTCTCATAGACTTCCCTGCCCCAGCTGGCTTCGAATTGTGTGATTCTCAGAGCTCAGTCTCTGGCGTAGCTAGGAATACAGGCGTGAGCCACCTGCACTGGGCTCTCTTAATACTCTGTGAACTCCCTTCAGTGTCCCCAGGCAAGCCATGGGATCTGTATTACTCCATTTTAGAGGGAGAAACTGAGTCTGGATAGGTGAAGTGACTTGTTCAAGGTCTCTAGACTTGTAAAAAGAATGAGACTGAGATCTGAGGATCACAGTTCAAAGCCAGCTCTGGCAGGAAAGTTCGTGAGACTCTCATCTGGAATAAACCACTAGAAAACCGGAAGTGGCGCTGTGGCTCAAGTGGTAGAGCACTCGCCTTGAGCTGAAGAGCCGAGGGACAGTTCCCAGGCCCAGAGTAAAAAAAGAATGAGGTGGGAATTCACTTTTGCAGGGCTGGCCTGAGCCTTCTGGTGTGTTAGCAGGTAGCTTAGCAGGTTGTTCCTCAACGCCCAGCAAAAGGCCTTGTGTATGTTGTGTATCTATTGATGTGTAGGACTTAAGGATGGAAAGTAGGGTACAGTCCATGGCCTTGGGTCTAAGAGTTGGCTGCAGGTTGGGGTGAAACGGCAGTCTTTTTTTTTTTTTTTT
>NW_012271385.1:13358-15727 GCF_000151885.1 Dipodomys ordii
AAAAAAAAAAAAAAAGTGAAGGCTGGGCGCCGGTGGGTCAGGCCTGTAATCCTAGCTACTCAGGACATTGAGATCTGAGGATCCCAGTTCAAAGCCAGTCTGGGCAGGAAAGTTTGTGAGACTCTTATCTCCAATAAACCATTCAGAAATCTGGAAGTGACGCTGTGGCTCAAGTGGTAGAGTACTAGGCCTTGAGCTGAAGAACTGAGGGACAGCACCCAGGCCCAGAGTTCAAGCCCCACAACTGACAAAAAAAAAAAAGTTAAGGCTAGGATGTAGCTGTAGCTTGAAGGAAGTCAATACAACCTCAATCATTAGATGGCAAGGTCCAAGGATGGAGGGAACTCCCTTTGCAATCTGATCCAGAGGTTTATGACAAAGAAAGGAAGTCCTACTTCACACAGCACATAATAAGCCTAATGGAACTCATTAGCCTTAAGGGAGAGTAGTAAGAGGAAATGGAAACCTAGTCACAAAGGCTCAACATGGATTTGACAGAAAGAGCTATCAACAACTCCTAAGAGCTGGGATACCTGACCTGGGAGAAAAGGCAATCATGTCTTCCTACAGGTCTCCCCTGGGGAACTGGCTGACATTAGAGTCCAGGCCTGGAGGGCTTGGGGATGTAGCTCAGTATGGCTGTTCCTCTGCCAAGTGTCGGGCAGCCCAGAAGTTCACCTCCAAGTCAAAGGTGCTGGTAACAGGTTTATGGTCACTGATGCTGTACATCATGTGGCTGACGTAGCTCTTCAAAGACAGGAAGAAGTAGGGGGTTGGAAGGCAAGGGGTAAGGGGCTTGGTATAGGGCTGCCGCTTCAATCTCCATAGGATGCGGTCGGTCCATGCAGGCTTGCGTTTTTTCTCACTGGAGTTAGAGAAGAGGAATGAGAAGAAAAGGTTGCCATGAGAGCAAGAATGTGCCCTTATGAATCCCTAAACTCCAGGATCTATCAATAGCCGAAGGCTTCTGGAGTAAAGCTGGAAGGAGCATGACAGCATTCAAAAGGGTGCCCAACAGAATCTGGCTTGTCCTACTTAGCCAATGACCCTCTGCCACACTTGCTTTTCTTTTTTTGCCAGTCCTAGAGCTTGAACTCAGGGTCTGGGCACTGTCCCTGAGCTGCTTTTGCTCAAGGCTAGCACTCTACCACTTGAGCCACAGTGACATTTCTGGCTTTTTCTGTGTATGTGGTACTGAGGAATCGAACTCAGGGCTTCATGCATGCTAGGCAAGTTCTCTACCACTAAGCCACATGCCCAGTCACACATTTTCTTTTTGAAGGGTGTGTTTCTGGGGCTTTTACGCTGGGTCTTGTACTTGCCTAGGTAGATGTTCTACTACTTGAGCCATGGCCCCAGTCCCATATTCTATATTTTTATGATTCAAATTGAGAGTCAAACATTCCATTTCAAAGTTCTTCTTTCCTCAACAAAAGCAGAAAATAAAAATATCTGAGACTTGGATTTTGGAGTCTACAGAGACGAGCAAGAATTTGGCTTTCTTGGGCTGGGAAGGTGGCTCAGTGGTAGAGCACTTGCCTTGCATACATGAGGCCCTGGGTTCAATTCCTCAGCACCACATAAGCAAAAAAGAAAAAAAAGCCAGAAGTGGTACTGTGGCTCAAGTGGTAGAGCGCTAGCCTTGAGCTGAAGAGCTGAGGGACAGCACCCAGGCCCAGAGTTCAGGGCCCCATGACCGGATCCCCTGCCCCGCCTCCCCCCCCAAAAAAGAATTTGGCTTTCTTGTCTATTCAAGGTGAAAGCCACTATGAGAGAGAAGGGAAATATTTGAAGAATGGTTATTTACCCTTTACAGATGGGAAAACTGAGTCTTAGAAGGAGAATAATTTTCCCCATGTCACCCAGCTACTAAGTGGTGGAGCCAAAGCTTCAGGTGAGGCTGGCAGCATGACTGCAGAGCATGTGCTCTTTTTTTTTGGCCAGTCCTGGAGCTTGAACTCAGGGACTGGGCACTGTCCCTGAGCTTCTTTTGCTCAAGGGTAGCAACTCTATCACTTGAGCCCCAGCACCACTTCTGGCTATTTCTGTGTATGTGGTACTGAAGAATCGAACCCAGGGCTTCATACATGCTAGGCAAGCACTCTACCACTAAGCCACATTCCCAGCCTAGCATGTGCTCTTAAATGAGCTAAGCTGCTTTTTTTTTTTCTTTTCTGTTTATGTGGTTCTGAGGAATCAACCCTAGGGCTTCATGCATGCTAGGCAAATACTCTACAACTAAGCCACATTCCCAGCCCCTAAGTTTTCTTTCTTTTTTTTTTTTTTTGCCAGTCATGGGGCCTGAACTCTGGGCCTGGGCGCTGTCCCTCAGCTCTTCAGCTCAAGGCTCTACCACTTGAGCCACAGTG
>NW_012271386.1:0-1256 GCF_000151885.1 Dipodomys ordii
ATTTCGGCCTGTGCCAAGGAGACCTAGGGTTTCTCCTATTCCATCCTGTAATGTTTTCAGAGTGTCTGCTTTGACTCCAAAGTCTTTGATCCATTGGAGTTGATTCTGGTGCAGGGTGATATATAAGGATCTAGCTTTAGTTTTCTACAAGTGGTTAACCAATTTTACCAGCACCATTTACTGAAGAGGCTGTCTTTTTTCCATTCTATTTTTTTTAGCTCCCTTATTGAAGATTAGATGGCTATAGGTCTGTAGATTCATTTCTGGGTTTTCAACTCTATTCCATTGGTCCTGAGGTCTGTTCTTGTGCCAGTACCAAACTGTATTACTATAGCTTTGTAGTAGAGTTTGAAATTTGGTATTGATATTCCTCCAGTACTGTTCTTTTTGTTAAGGATCATTTTTGCTATTTGGGGTCTTTTATTGTTCCATATGAATTTTTGGATTGCCTCTTCTATTTCCTTGAAGAATGAGGTTGGAATATTGATAGATATGGCATTGAATTTGTAGATAGCCTTGGGAAGTATTGCCATTTTCACAATGTTGATCTTTCCAATCCAGTAGCATGGGAGGTTTTGCCACTTTCTAAGTTCTGTTTTGATTTCCTTTTTCAGGTTTTTAAAGTTTTCATCAAAGGGGTCCTTCATTTCTTTGATTAAGTTAATTCCTAGGTATTTTTATTTTTTGTGGGGCTATTACGAATGGAGTTGCTTTCCTGATTTCAGCCATCTTTTCTCGTTGTTGGCATACAGAAAAGCCATTGATTTTTGAGGTTAATTTTATACCCTGCTACTTTGCCAAAGTTTTAAATCAGCTTGAGTAATTTGGGAGTGGAGTCTGTGGGATTCTTTTTTTTTTTTTCTTTTTTGGGTCTGGTCGTGGGGCCTGAACTCTGGGCCTGAGCGCTGTCCCTCAGCTCTTCAGCTCAAGGATAGCGCTCTACCACTTGAGCCACAGCACCACTTCCGGCTTTTTTCTTTTTACTTATGTGGTGCTGAGGAATCGAACCCAGGGCCTCAGGCATGCAAGGCAAGTGCTCTACCACTGAGCCACCTTCCCAGCCCAGTCCGTGGGATTCTCTAAATACAAAATCAGGTCATCTGCAAAGAGGGAGTTTTACTTCATCTTTCCCTATTTGGATCCCTTTTATGTTTGCATCTTGTCTTATTGCTGTATCTAAGCATTCTAATACTAGATTGAAAGGAAGTAGAGAGTGGACATCCTTGTCTCATTCCTGAGTTAAGAGGAAATGGCTT
>NW_012271386.1:1810-2136 GCF_000151885.1 Dipodomys ordii
GTGGTATATGATTTTTTTGGATGAATTGTTGAAGTCAATTGGCCAAAATTTGGTTGAGAATTTTGCATCAGTGTTCATCAAAAGAATGGGTCTATAGTTCTCTTTCTTTGATAAGTCACTGCCTGGTTTTGTTTTTTTTTGTTTTTTTTTTTTGTCAATCGTGGGGCTTGAACTCTGGGCCTGGGCGCTGTCCTTCAGTTCAAGGCGAGCGCTCTACCACTTGAGCTACAACACCACTTCTGGTTTTCTGGTGGTTTATTGGAGATAGGAGTCTCCTGGTCTCTCCTGCCCGGGCTGGCTTTGAACTGTGATCCTCAGATCTCAGC
>NW_012271387.1:0-548 GCF_000151885.1 Dipodomys ordii
TCCCTTCCCCTCCACAAATTATACCAACATCAAATACAGTGAAAACAGGGGTTATACCGTGGGTGAGGGACATACAAAGCAACAAAGAAATCATCCTATAAATATGTTAGAGACAATAGCAAGAAAAAAAATCATTTCAGTCCTTATCTTGGGGTTCATTTCACCTAACATCAACTTATCTGACCGTTTCTGCTTGTCTCAGACATATACTAGTTATTGCAAATAAAGGAAAGCATGGGTCCAATGTTTCTTTAGGCCTGGCTTACTTCACTTAATAAAATTTTTTCCAAGTCTTTCCATTTCCTAACAAATGGGGCAATGTCATTCTTTCTGATGGAGGCACAGAATTCCATGGTGTATATATACCACATTTTCTTGATCCATTCATCTACTTCTTTATTATGATGAAACATCTTAAATATCTATAATTCTTTTCTTAGAAAGAGGGGGGGCGCTGGGAAGGTGGCTCAGTGGTAGAGCGCTTGCCTTGCATGCATGAGGCCCTGGGTTCGATTCCCAGCACCACATAAGCAAAAAGAAAAAAGCCG
>NW_012271387.1:7623-9368 GCF_000151885.1 Dipodomys ordii
GGAGGCTGCAATGCTTGGTAAGAAATGTACGCATTATCCTGCCCATGCAATTGTAACCCCTCTGTACAGTATGTTCACAAATAAAATAAAATTAAATTAAAAAAAAAAGAAATAACTCATTTCTGACTGCAAAACACTGATAGCTAACCTGACTACAGCCATAAATAACAGGAGATAATTAGAATATAAAAAAATCAGAATCCAGACTTGGTGGCTCAATCTTGTAAAACTAATTACTTAGGAGGCTGAGAACAGAGGATTGCGATTTGAAACTAGCCCAGGCAGGAAAGACTGTGAGATATTTGTCCTCCCATTGGTTGTAGGCTTGAACGCTGGGCCGTGGCACTGTTCCTAAACACTTTTTCCCAATGCAAGCACTGTACCTCTTTGAGCCACAGCTTCACTTCCAATTTTCTAGTGGTTAATTAAAAATAAGAATCTCATGGACTTTCCTCCCCAGGCTGGCTTTGAACCACAATCCTCAGATCTTAGCCTCCTGGGTATCTATGGCTACAGGAGTGAGCCACCAGTACAAGGCATTGTAACACTATTGTATATGTATGTATATTGTGTATAGTACATATTGTAATATGTATTATATTTTATATGTTGTATATATTATAAATCATAATATATAAATCAAATTATATGATACATATGATATATAATATAGTATACATATTTTATGTATATATCATATTGTGTATATTATATATGTACTATATAGTGTATACTATATATAAAATATACAATTATATTATATATGTTATACTATATATTGTACATATAACATATAATTTATAACATATTACATAAACTATACAATATATTATATACTATATAAAATATAACATAATATAAATTGTATAACTACATTATATAATATCTATTATATAATATATTAATCATATATAAGTTATATAATTCATGTAATATATTGTAAGTAATGCATAATTACATAATATGCACTGTTATATGATATACAATATATAATAGTGTACATAATGTTTCATATATAGTATAGTAATATATACTTATATAACAGTGTATATATAATATACATATGTATTGCATAGAGTACAGACTATATACACTATGGTATAGTATGCAAATGTGTATGGGCACTCAAGCATCATGCTTGTTTGAATGCATAGAACCAGAAATCAGAGAAAGGGAAAAAAACTATAGTCGAGGATGCCACATGGAAGTATAAATATTAACATAATAAAGTCATAAGTCTCAAAAATAAGCTGAATAAAAGAAGCCAGTCACAAAATGACATTTTGTTTACATGAAATTCAAGAAAAGGTGAAATTAACTGTAGTGATGGCCAATCAATTATACAGCCTGGGACTCAGGATGGAGTTGAATTTTTACTACAGAAAGACAGAGAACTTTTAGGGGGCCAAGGAAATACTTTATATTTTGTTTGTGGTGGCTGTGGATCTGTGTGAATTCATCAGAATATTCAAAAGTAGATATATCTATAGCATTAAGTCATAGTTTACTAAGGTGATTTAAAAATAGGCAAAGGATAGGAACTTTAAAAGATCAAGTAAGTTAATAAAAATAGAAGTGACAGCCGGGTGCTGGTGGCTCACGCCTGTAATCCTAGCTACTCAGGAGGCTAAGATCAGAGGATCGCGGTTCAAAGCCAGCCCGGGCAGGAAAGACCATGAGACTCCT
Organism: Dipodomys ordii; assembly: GCF_000151885.1. Lineage (NCBI taxonomy): Eukaryota > Metazoa > Chordata > Mammalia > Rodentia > Heteromyidae > Dipodomys > Dipodomys ordii. The sequence continues at coordinate 9,310 of NW_012271387.1, forward strand.
ATCTCCAATAAACCACCAGAAAACCGGAAGTGGCGCTGTAGCTCAAGTGGTAGAGCACT
>NW_012271388.1:0-1131 GCF_000151885.1 Dipodomys ordii
CCTTGTACCACAGGAGACGCCTTGTACCACAGGAGACACCTTGTACCACAGGAGACACCTTGCACACAGGAGACACCTTGTACCACAGGAGACACCTTGCACACAGGAGACACCTTGTACCACAGGAGACACCTTGCACACAGGAGACGCCTTGTACCACAGGAACACCTTGTACCACAGGAGACACCTTGTACCACAGGAGACACCTTGTACCACAGGAGACACCTTGCACACAGGAGACACCTTGTACCACAGGAGACACCTTGCACACAGGAGACGCCTTGTACCACAGGAAAGGCCTTGTACCACAGGAGAGGCCTTGTACCACAGGGGAGGCCGTGTACCACAGGGGACACCTTGTACCACAGGAGAGGCCTTGTACCACAGGAGACACTTTATATCACAGGAGACACCTTGTACCACAGGGGACGCCTTGTACCACAGGAGAGGCCTTGTACCACAGGAGAGGCCTTGTACCACAGGAGACACTTTATATCACAGGAGACACCTTGTACCACAGGGGACACCTTGTACCACAGGAGAGGCCTTGTACCACAGGGGACACCTTGTACCACAGGGGACACCTTGTATCACAGGAGACAACTTGTACCACAGGAGACACCTGGTACCACAGGAGACACCTGGTACCACAGGAGAGGCCTTGTACCACAGGGGACACCTTGTACCACAGGAGAGGCCGTGTACCACAGGAGACGCCTTGTACCACAGGAGAGGCCTTGTACCACAGGGGACGCCTTGTACCACAGGGGACGCCTTGTACCACAAGGGACACCTTGTACCACAGGGGACACCTTGTACCACAGGGGCTGCCTTGTACCACAGGGGAGGCCGTGTACCACAGGGGAGGCCGTGTACCACAGGAGAGGCCTTGTACCACAGGGGACGCCTTGTACCACAGGGGACACCTTGTACCACAGGAGACACCTTGTACCACAGGGGCTGCCTTGTACCACAGGGGAGGCCGTGTACCACAGGGGCTGCCTTGTACCACAGGAGAGGCCTTGTACCACAGGGGACGCCTTGTACCACAGGAGAGGCCTTGTACCACAGGAGAGGCCTTGTACCACAGGAGACGCCTTGTACCACAGGAGAGGCCTTGTACCACAGGGG
>NW_012271389.1:0-1780 GCF_000151885.1 Dipodomys ordii
TGCTTATGTGGTGCTGAGGAATCGAACCCAGGGCCTCATGCATGCAAGGCAAGCGCTCTACCACTGAGCCACCTTCCCAGCCCTGTAACTCTTATTGTGAGAAATTTTCAGAGAAATTTCTCTTAAAACTTTTTACTAAATATTTATAGATATGAGGCCCATAGAGGTCAGATGAGTTTCTCAGATACATAACAGATGTTCTATGATGCAACCTTAAAATCTATTTTTTTGTGTGTATTGTTCTCTCACATGACTTTAAAAAGAAAAAAAATCCTGGGATTTGGATAGAAGTGTTATTTGTGAACTCTGCATTGGCAACTTTGATTTTCTGGTTATTTATTACTGTGTTGTTTTTCTAATTATCTCTTCCCAGACATTGCTACCATTTATGTTCGTTATAAGCAAGTTCATGCCCTAAATCCTGAAGAAAACCTTATCATCAAATTAAACAAGGCTGGCCTTGTACTTGGAATGCTGAGTTCTTTAGGACTTTCTATTGTGGCAAATTTCCAGGTTTGTGTTTTAACCTACTGTAGGTATTTTTCTGTGTTAAAAAGGAAACCTGAATGTTAATGTTTAACATTTCCTGCTATTAACCTGGTAAGAAAACCTGAAAGGTTTACCTGCTGTTAATGTTCTTTTTACCTTTACTTTAACAAAATGGCATTTTACTGCCTCTGGTATTTTTGAACTTTCTTAGAAAAAACTACTTTGACAACTAGAAATTGCATATTTAATAATCAAAACAAACATAAATCATTATAATTTTTTCTCTGGGATCTACAAGACAGTAGTTGGAGGTAATTTCAAGATTAAAAAAAACAGAAACATTACAATAAAAATCTCTTATTTCCATTTCTTGGAGTTCATTTCAATAAGCATCATTTTATATGATCATATATACATAGCTATTGAATCCTTGTGATCCTCTCCTAAGAATATCCTTCTTTGGTCTCACTGTGAATGTTTAGAGTTTAATTTATCATGTGCAAGTATAATTTTTTGTCTTTCATTATCCATTTTTTCACTATCCATTTTTTACTTGTAGATTCATAGGCACATTCTAATTATTACAAATGAGAGAAACCGTGCAACTTACATTTCTCAGGGTCTGGCTTCATTTAATATAATTTTTTATAAGTCTCAAAGAATTTTTAATGCTTTTGATTAGTTTTGGCTACTTTTTGTAGATTTTATTTTCTTTTCTAAACTAGGGCCAGGGCTTTTATGTTTCCCAGGCAAGCACTTTTGAGATAAACCCCTAGTCCTATCCCTGGTTAGTTTAAAACTTAAGATATTCTTGTATCAGCTCCCCTACTCTCTGGGATTATAGGCATGCCTCACCATGCCCAATCTTTTTATTTTTTTTTAATTAATGGTTAGCACTACAGATGAATATCTTTTATCTGAACTGCTTGGGACCAGAGAGTTTCAGATTTCAGAGTTTTACAAATGATTTTAGATTTTTGGAGCACTTTTAATCTGATGTCTGGGATGAGGTACTCAACCTGTAGTAATTTGTATAAGCACTATATAGTCCAAGTGGTTATTGGGTTAGTACTTAGCTGGTATAACAAATTGAAATTTGGGCTGGGAAGGTGCTTAGTGGTAGAGCGCTTGCCTTGCATGCATGAGGCCCTGGGTTCGGTTCCTCAGCACCACATAAGCAAAAAGAAAAAAGCCGAAAGTGGCGCTGTGGCTCAAGTGGTAGAGCGCTAGCCTTGAGCTGAAGAGCTGAGGGACAGCGCCCAGGCCCAGAGTTCAGGCCCCACGACCAGAC
>NW_012271389.1:6040-6663 GCF_000151885.1 Dipodomys ordii
TGTGTGTGTGTGTGTGTGTGTGTGTGTGTGTGTGTGGACTTTGGGCTCTGTCCCTGAGCTCTTTTTCCTCAAGGATAGTTCCCTACCACTAGAGCCACAGATCTACTTCTGACTTTTTGGTGGTTAATTGGAGATAAGAACATCACAGATTTTTCCTACCTAGATCTTAACTAGGATTATAGGTTTAAGCCACTGACTCTCAGCTTCTTCTTCCTTTCTGTTGTAAGCTTTTACTGCTTTTTTAAAGTGGGCCCATAACCCAGCTTCAAAATTTACACAAACACACACACACCCAAGTTGTAGTGCTTTAAGCAAGAGTACAGGGGAACAGGGTGAGAGGTACACACATTTCCAAAAGATTAGTTTGGCTGTAACATGAACTAATTAGAGGAAAGGAAGAGTGAATACAGAGGTGCTACTGAAGAGGCTGGGGTATTGGTCCAGTGAGAGAGATAGAATCTCACTTGGCTCAAAAGGAGATGGTGTGAGAAAAGTAGAAAGAGAAATGGAAATAAGCAGGTAGGCTCAAGAAAGATTCAAGAAAGGGGCTGGGAAGGTGGCTCAGTGGTAGAGCGCTTGCCTTGCATGCCTGAGGCCCTGGGTTCAATTCCTCAGCACCACAT
>NW_012271390.1:0-601 GCF_000151885.1 Dipodomys ordii
GAGGATGGCTGTTATAGTGTAGGTTACAGTTTTACTCAGATTTTACTTCTGCTACTTTGATCAGCAATTATATGATGTGGAGAAAGTAAATGTTTATGATGCTCTTACATAGGATCTTCATGTAATTTGAATATTTTCCTTTTTCCAATGATAGAACTTAGTATGTACATGTATTTTATGTAATACACATATAATGCATATATACTAATATATGTTATATGTACATATATTATATATTACATTTATATGTTATATTACATATATAATGTATTACATATATACTTATATATTATGTATTAATATATACAGATACTACAAACTATATATTACTGTATGTTATTGAATTAATATTATTTACGTTGTATCAAAATTCATCCTTCTAATTGTTCCACAATAACTGCATCTTAAAAAGTGATCAAGTTGGAAGGACTCTTAAGCAATTATATGACAGATAATTCTGTAAATTAATTATGACAAAATTAATACCATGATATATAATTTAGTTTTAAAACATAAAAAGTTCAGTACATGTAATACTTTACTCCAAACCATAGTGAAATGGGTTTAGAGAAAAGCAGGCATTTTTTTTCTTTTTTTTTTC
>NW_012271390.1:13351-18300 GCF_000151885.1 Dipodomys ordii
GCTCTACCACTGAGCCACCTTCCCAGCCCCAAAACTTTAGTTTTATGTAGTCAGAAGATCATGAAGGCTCTTTTTGTCATGGAAGGATTTTTTCCTCAGCGAGACTATTCTCATCATTCTCAATCGCCCACTGATTTGTCTTCCTGTGTAAACTTGTAGTTGTAGCAGTTTGTTCAGTAAATGCCTATTTCCTGGTTGATCCTCATTTCCTGTTCTTGTTCTTTGTACCAGGGACACATCTGTGGAGAAAAGGAAACTAAAATGTTCTGGCCTTGTGGAGTAGGGGGTCAAATAAAAGGCACCATTTTCAATTGTTGTTCTATGCAGTGGATAAGAAGAAAAAGTAGACTATGGATCAAGAAAGGCCAGGATGGTAGAGAAGTCCACTTTTGACCACCCTTCCACCATTTCACAATGAAATATTCTAAACATGTATAAAAGTTAAGAATGGTATAATGAACTCCCCTGTGCCACTGACCTACATTCTCTAGATGTTAATGTTTTACTGTTTTCTTTGTCACATATTTATCTATCTATTCATCTAACAATCCATAGATCAGTGTGGGACACTGAGTCACCATACCATCACCATCAAAATATGTCCAATGAGCCAGGAGCTGATGCCTTCCCTCTGTCAGCCTAGCAACACAAACTGCTATCCTCCTGTCTCTGAGATCTGGAGGATTAAGGTTCAAAGCCAGACCAGGCAAAAATATCCTCAAGACTCCATCTTTAAAACCCACACAAAGCTAGGCTGGAGGTATGGCTCAAGTGGTATAGTGTCAGCTGAGCAAGGAAGTCCTGAGTTCAAGTTTCAATACTAGATAGAAAAATACACACACACACACACACACACACACACAAACACACACACGAGCACATATACACATGTCTAAGTGGAATGCATTATATAATGAACAAGGATGTTATTACATGCAGAATATACTTTTACTTCCCTATATTCTGTACATGAAATGCAATATTTCTAGGTAAATGATAACATAAGGTGCTCTGCATAGTGTATTAAGAGACTAATTTATATTTTGAATTTCAGTGTATTATTCCTTTAGGTTTAAGGTGTGTGTGTGTGTGTGTGTGTGTGTGTGAGTGTGTGTGTGTGTGTGTGATCTGCTTTTTCATCCTGGAATTTAAGAGGGAACATTAGGAACTAGGGATGTTATAACCATTTTATCTGTAGTCCTCTTTTGTTTTAAGTATGCCTGGGCAGTTCAGCACACAGCAAACTTGCTTTCATCAAAGTGTCAGTGGAATTTTCTCTTGGAGAAAAGTGGATTTAAGCCCTCTCAACAGGCAAGGTTCTTGAGCAAAGACAATACATGATTGTTCTCAGATATCACTGGAATGGCTCTATTGTTCTGTTCCCCACATTCACCCCTTTCACCAGTCCACCTACTTCTAACCCTCCAACAGCTCTAATGGCAACTATATGAAGCTGTCAGTCAAGAGCCCTGTGGCTTACTGTTTTAATGGTGAGAAGAGAATAATGATGTTATATCTTTCTTGGAGCACAATCAGAAGTGATCTGGCTATAGGCCACCATAGATCATTTTCCAGGCTTCCATAGGAGTGGTCATTTTAAGATGACACCAACTTTATTTACTACTCTTCAGACCATGTGGATGAACGAACAATCTGCAATGGAATCGCCCCAGAGAAGGATGTAGATGGATTTCATATCATCAATATTGGAAGACTATGCCTTGACCAGCACACACTCATACCCGCCACTGCCAGTGCTGTGTGGGAAATAATACGAAGAACAGGTGGGTACCTGCAGAGCGACCTCTGGAGGGGCAGACACGGGTAAGCCATGAAACTTCAGTTGTCTGTGGAAAGGCGTAAAGTTATAATAGAAGTCCAAGGCTGATCCAGAATAAAACAAAGGCCAGAGTACCAAGTGTCAGGGCTGAGATTTCAAGTAGTGCTTGTGTCTCCCTGCATTGCATGTATTTTGGTGAAAATATTTTCAAAATATAGTCAATATTTTCCTTCCTAAAATAATGTGCGGATCAGACAGGACTCACCTACTGACCTAGGTTTGTGCCCGAAAGTTAATATCATCTTTACACATACCATACATGTTTGTCTCCAGGTGTTGTCATTTTTCACCCATACACCATGGATGTTTTTTCCCCCATGAATCTACCTCAAGGAACCTGTGTGGGGGTGGTTTTTCCAGGCCCGACCACTGTCGTTGCCATTGGTGGAAGCATCTTCTTTCTAACCTGCTATCTCCAAACAGATCATTTCTGAGAGGAGCATCATCTTGGAGTGTTAGTGCCTGCATAAACTCTTTAGTTTTCTGTGTTTTTTTTTCCTTCTGGAGAAACTGAGTCCCAGGGAATCAGAGAATCTGCAGGCTTTGTTTTTCCCATGATCCTAAGTCTCCAAGTTGTCCTGTGTCTCTCTTGGGTAGTAAAATACATGAGCTCTGTGAAAAATACTCCCCCCTCCACTTTATTTTATCCCAAGCTTTATTTTGCTCCAAGTTTAATTGCCAGTGGAGCTTGACATTATCGTTGCACTTGACATCGTTTATAATTTCAAGGCTCTACACTTCCAGCACGTCCTGGGAATCTTAATATTTAAAAGTAATTAAATGGCAACTTGGTAATGCTTGTAGTCTCTGAATGAGGATATGATGGGCGAGGAAATGACAAATCCATGAAGCATAACAGAGAAAAATTTATAAATAATCGAAAGTGGGGCACATTAAAGGCAAGCCAACACATCCGCATTTTGTTCATTCTTTTCAGCTGGCTGTTCACAGGTTTCATTTGGTTTGTGTTGGTTGTACATGTAAATGGAATTCTGTGTTTTTAAGGAATTGAAACGTTTGGCAAAAACGTAGTTGTGGCTGGAAGATCCAAGAATGTGGGCATGCCCATTGCCATACTTCTGCACACGGATGGAGAGCACGAGAGGCCTGGAGGTAGGGCGCCTACCCTCTGGGGCTTCTCATGGAGATGCTGTGGTCCTATGGTGTCCTCCCTTCACCCATCATGGGAAAACTGTCCATTTGATGACTCTGTGTACCTGTGGGTTTGTGCCATTGAAAGTTTCCATTATTTCTCATCTAATGGTGTGAAGGCCTTGAAAGTGAATACAGAAATTGAGGATGTACATGGCACTTCTATTTCTATTTTTTTGGATAAATATCCCTTCCTTCCTTCCTTCCTTCTTTCTTTCCTTCCTTCCTTCCTTCCTTCCTCCTACCCTCTCTCCCTCCCTTTTTCCTTTCTTTTCTTTTCTATTTTTCCTTCTTTCTGTGTTGGTACTAGAAATTGAGCTCAGGGTCTCATGCTCTTGCTTAGCTTTTTTCTTCATGGCTGGCACTCTTACCATGGTAGAACAACAATTCCACTGCTTTAAGGCTGGCTAATTGGAGATAACAGTCTCATAGGCTTTCCTGTCCAGGATGGTTTTGAACTTTGAGCCTCAGATCTCAGCCTCCTAAGTAACTAGGGTTACAGGTGTGAGCCGCCAGTGCCTACATGCTTTCTTTAAATAATTAACAATGTAAGCATCAAGAAAGGTTAAAAAAAGACCCCTACAAAAATCCATCTATGAGATGCATGAAAATCTTACGCCCAAGAAAATTCTCAAAACTTTGCGCAGTTGTATGTAGAATTCCAAAACAAACAAGGTCAGAGTACAAAGTAATAAGTCCACTTCACAGACAGAAGGGGCTGTTAGCTTACTAGCAAGATTTCATGACTGGGCACGGAGGTACAAGGGATCATGAGGGAAGCCCCAAGTCAGTAAGAAAGCCCAGCCAGATGTAGACATGTTTGAGCACATAAGCCACATACCAGGAATCTGCCTTCTCATCACCAGTCTAGCCTGATGGTTGGATGCTGAGTAGCTGCTAGTGGGCAGGGAGTGGGGGTGGCAGGAATGGAGATGCAGGGAGGAAGAAAATGCAGCAAAGGGGTAGGTACTGCTCATGGTGGCCTTTGACCTTGCTGGGGCCAGAGCAGGGAAATTGGCTCTGATCATGACTGGGCGCCATTCTCTCCTAATACAAATAAAAGACTAAGTTCATGCTTCTAATGCCAGTAGTTACTGATTTATGTCTTTGTTAGAGATTTTATTTACTGTGTCTTTTACGGACTACTGTTTCTTTTTTGTTGTTTTTGCTTGATCTTCATTACAGTATTTCATTGATTTTTTTTTCAAGTCCAAAATAAGTGAACAAATGTCTATCTGCTTACAACACACTCACACATCCACACACACACACACACACACACACACACACACACACACACACACATCCACAACCATACATAGATATATAAATTTCTTATGAGTCTTGCTGAATTCCAGTTTCCTAATATGACCTTTATTTTTTTTAACATTCTTTCATTTAGGGCTTTGGCTACATAATGAATGCATCTGAAGTTAATTTTAAAAACAAAAAGCCCCATGGAAAAATAAGCCTGCTGTTAAATTTGTCTAAAATGATGAGTGTGGAGGCTTTTGAATAGCATTTTTCCAGCTCATGCCTAAGGTTTTAAATCTTGCCAGGAATGAACATATGTAAGTGGATTATAGTGGATGGGGCCTGCAGCGGGTTCAGGTAACTTCAGGAAGGTTTAGCTGCAAGGGCTCCGGAAGGCTGCACTGCTGGCAGAACCATTTTTGTGACATTCATCTCCATGGTAGCACTGCTGGCTTTACTACTACCTTTTAGCAGCCGTATCTGGTGCATATCTATCTTTCAGGGTGCCATAAAGCCAGTGATTCCTATTTGCCTTTATGTATTGGGTTTGTACTAGGACTTGAATTCAGAGCATCTTGCTCTCCCTTGACTTTTCTTTTTTTTTAATTTAATTTTATTTTATTTGTGAACATACTGTACAGAGGGGTTACAATTGCATGGGCAGGATAATGCGTACATTTCTTACCAAGCATTGCAGCCTCCT
>NW_012271391.1:0-4112 GCF_000151885.1 Dipodomys ordii
CTTTTTTCTTTTTGCTTATGTGGTGCTGAGGAATCGAACCCAGGGCCTCATGCATGCAAGGCAAGCGCTCTACCACTGAGCCACCTTCCCAGCCCCTGCACACAAATTTTTATTAGTGTTACTGAGTTGTGATTAACACAAAGAACTGCAGAACACCCCAAATGCTCATTAGTTTTTAGAGACTATGAAAATAGCAACACTGGATCTATCAAATAGCAATGAATCCTAAAATTGTGATAAGTTCACACATTATGCACTTTTTAGAGCTTGTTTGTGATTTTTAACTGTATTTTTTTCTAGTAATGGAGATCGAACTCAAGACATTACACTTGCTAGGCAAGTGCTTTGTCACTAAGCTACATCCCAGCCCTAGAAAGTAGTTATGATCAACACAAATTACTAAATTTTTTTGTTTCCAAGAGACTTATGTATACTGATGCTTGAAGCTTACTTCAAAATATGGCTGGGTGTTAGTGGCTCATGCCTGTAATCCCAGCTACTCAGGAGGCTGAGATCTGAGGATCATGGCTCAAAACCTGTCTAGACAGGAAAGTCCATAAGATGCTTATCTCCAATTAACCACCAAAAAAACAGTAGAGTTGTAGCTCAAATGGTAGAGCACTAACCTTGAGCAAAAAAAGCTCAGGGATAGTGCCCAGGCCCTGAGTGTCAAGCTCAGGACTAGCTCACACTCACACATGCATGTGTGACATGATGTGAACACGCATGCACACACACATCAAAAATTAAGATTGTGTATTATTTTTCCCATCATAGCGGCCAAAATACCTGAGAGAAAGCCTCGGGGAGGGAAGTTTTTGCTCATGGTCTGAGGTTTCAGTCCACTGCTTGACCTCACTCGCTTAGACAGAACATCATGATGACAGGACTGTGTGGTGGATGAACTTCTTTACAACATGGTGGAAAGGAAGCAGAGAAAGAGAATACAGAGGAGGCCCAAGCAAGACTTAACTCCCAAGGACACACATCCAATCATTTCTTCTAAGGTCCAATGTTCTATTTTTCACCACTTCCCAATAATGGCATCATAGGGATTAGGTTATAATCCTCATAATCTAATTTTATGTAGAGGTTCCCTCACAAACATACCCAGATCTGTGACCCAGACTCCTAGGTAAGTCTGGGTCCAATAAAATTGATGGTCAAGATTAACCACCACATAATGGGAACGCATTTGATTAAGCAAATAAAGAAAAGACATTTATAGATGATGGATACAAAGTAGTTGAGTGCTTAATTTCATATTTGAGAATGTCTATAGTAATATGCTAAGAGAAAAAAACACTAATGCAGTCTCTTTATTAGGTAATGTTTGCTTGGTTTTCAGTAAGAATGATGCAAAACACAGATAAAATAGATTTCATATCTTGGACACATAGTTTGTGCTGACATTATCTACCAGTTAGTCAAGCAGTTTTCACTTATTCAAGTGTGCTCTAGGTTAACGTTTTACGATGGCTACAGTGGGTGGGGAAAGGCAAGAACAGATGGGAACAGGCTGAAAATCTGTATCTTACTGCTTGAGCTAAGGTGAAGAACAAGAGGCCATGGTTCAATGTCAGAAGCTATGGAAAAAAATGAGCTGCAGGCATGCTCATGACCTTCACCAGATGTGAAGCATTTTTCCCTTCTTGATTTAACATCCATTGTACTCTCTAAGTTGAACTTTTAAGCTTCAATTAAAGAATTTTTAATATTGAAATTAACACCAAGATATCACTATATCTTTACCTCCACTAAGCAAGGAAAACAAAACAAAACCTTTGAAGATGAACACAAATTACTTAAAAGTATGTCAAGTGGCCTTACCAAACAAATAAGGATGAATGTAATCCAACCCAGGAGCAATCTCTAAGCATTCTTTTCTCATTTGCTTAAAACAAATACTTAATGAGATAAAATGCAGACACTTAAACGCAGTGCCTATCCCAAGGTCACTTGTCTGAAACTGACTAACAAAGAAAACTTTAGGGTTCATTTTCAGGTGTTTGAAATTAATTTTTCAATAAAATGAAAAAGAGTGTTCTAGTCCTAGAAAAAAATGGATAATGAAATGAATCGTTTAAATTAAGAGGGCCTATTTTGTTCACAATTTCTGTAAAGAAATAAATAATGCATCTTAACAAATGGGGCAATGTCATTCTTTCTGATGGAGGCACAGAATTCCATTGTGTATATATACCACATTTTCTTGATTCATTCATCATCTACTGAGGGGCATCTGGGTTGGTTCCATATCTTAGCTATGGTAAATAATGCTGCAATAAATATAGCTATGCTGGTAGCTTTAGTGTGGTCTTGTTTGTGATCATTTGGGTAAATGCCCCAAAGTGGGATTGCTGGGTCACAGGGGAGCTCTATGTGGAGTCTTTTGAGGAACCTCCATACTACTTTCCAAAGTGGTTCAACAAGTTTACACTCACACCAACAATGCACTAAGGTTCCCTTCTGTCCACATCCCCTCCAGTATGGGGATGGGGGAGTTGGTGGGGGGGAAGGGAGAGATGGGGAAACAAAGGAGGAGGCAACAATGCTTGATAAGAAATGTACTCATTATCTTGTCCATGTAATTGTAACCCCTTTGTACGGTATTTTCACAATAATAAAAAAAGAAAGAATGCATCTTAGTAAAATCTTTCTTGAGACCTTCCATTTTTATGGCAAAGTATAACTTCTCATCCTGATATCATTTGTATAATTACTTCTACTCTAGAGTAAAAAATTACTAAAAAATTGACCTCAAACTTAACAACTCACCAACTCTTTAAGTTAATAATTTCCACAAGTCCACTTTAGTGCCAAAAGAAAGATAAACCATTAAGATTACTTTCAGCCAGGTACCAGTGGCTCACTCCTGTAATCCTAGCTACTCAGGAGGCTGAGATCTGAGGATCACAGTTCAAAGACAGCCCAGGCAGGAAAGTTCATGACTCTTATCGCCAATAAACCTCTAGAAAAACTAGAAGTGACACTGTGGCTCAAGCGGTAGAGCACTCTCCTTGAGGTGAAGAGCACAAGGGCAGCGCTTAAGCCCAGAGTTCAGGTGCCACAACCGACAAAAAAAAAAAGATTACTTTCAGGCTGGGAAGGTGGCTCAGTGGTAGAGCACTTGCCTTGCATGCATGAGGCCCTGGGTTCAATTCCTCAGCACTGCATAAGCAAAGAAAAAAAAAAAAAGCTGGAAGTGGCGCTGTGGCTCAAGTGGTAGCCTTGAGCTGAAGAGCTGAGGGACAGTGCCCAGGCCCAGAGTTCAGGCCCCATGACCGGGCCCCCGCCCCCCAAAAAATTAAAAGATTACTTTCTTAACCACAAATAATTTATTATTCAGGGGAGATTATTTGCAAACTACATATTGTATCTTATTGCCTTCAGTCTTCCTATTTTCCAAGGAAAATGGTCATTTTTTTAGCAATTAATTGAATATCTTTTATGTTATAGTTACCTAGATATGACAAACCAAATATACAAAGCTCCTGGAGCTTACATTCTAAATATGTAAACTCAAGTAATAAACAAAAATCAAGGTAACATCATATAAACACCTTAGTGAAAAGGCAAGCTGACAAATAGTGACAATGGGTATGGAGATGGTTTTTAAGGTTCTTAATTCTAGTTTAAATGTAAACATTTACCAAAATTATGGCTGCAGCTTAGTCAAATAGTATTATAGCTATTTAGTTCTTGACATAAGAAACAACAACAAAGTATTTATCTCCTTTCTCCAATTCTCAGGGCAAGCTACTAATTGGCTTTTAATAGCAGCCTCTTAGAAGTCATGTTTAAGCAGAAAAGTGAAGGACCAAAACAAAAACAAAAACAAAACAATACTTTCAGTAAGATGTGGATAACAGGTGGTTAAGTGCAAAGATCCTGAGATAGGAGGTCCCAGGGTTGCTAGAAAACAGAGGACAGAAAAACACCTAAAAAATAATGTGGTCTGTCTTTGTAGGTCACTTTGGCTACCATTCTGATCACCTAACCTGTTTTCCAAGTCTACTTCTTCAGCTTGCCAACTTTCAAAATATACAAAACACACACACACACATACAAACAACAACAACAAAAACCCTGAGGCATTATTTTTTTTTTTT
>NW_012271391.1:17192-18715 GCF_000151885.1 Dipodomys ordii
AGGGAAACCATGGGACCTATGTTTCTTTGGGCCTGGCTTACTTCACTTAATATAATTTTTTCCAAGTCTTTCCATTTCCTAACAAATGGGGCAATGTTATTCCTTCTGATGGAGGCTAGAGTGCTAGTCTTGAGCACTGGACAATGCCCAGGCTGAGTTCAAGCACCAGTACCAGCACCAAAAAAAAAAGAAAGAAAGAAAGAAAAAAAGGACATAAGGGCTGAGGGTATGGCTCAAGTGTAGAGCACTTGCCTACCAAACTAGCGGGTCCTGAGTTCAATCCTAAGTATGGGGGGTAAGTAGAGAATAAAAAATCAAATCTGCCTCAAATCCACTCATTATATAACAAAAAACTAGAAGTTGTACTCTCTCTACACTTACTTCCCCATCTATAAAGTAACTTTTCTTTACACAGCAAACTCTTTTTAATGGAAAAATTTATGAAATCTCAAGACATAAAGCATATATACAGAAGACTATTCTTAAGAAAAGGGAAGTGTGTTTCCATTGTTCCTCAATCTATCATCGTCAAAGCTACTTGCAGACACCTTAGTGCTTGATGGCTGATGATCTGAGTAACTGCTGGCAGGACCTGCTAATGGTGATAGGCTAGGATTCCGACTTTGAAAGCAGCATGATATTTCAAATACAAATCTTAAAACAGATATATCTTCTTGCCCAAAATAAAAAAGAAAATTTAGACAGTAGAAAGGAAGAGGGAAAATTATGCCTCTTTACAACTCTGGAGAAAAAAAAACACAACACAAACACCCCCCCCCAAAAAAAAAAAGATGTGTAAGAAAGGAAACCTGTGACTACATGGGATGTGCATTCACTAACACAACATGGCCCTCTCCCATATACTCTCCAAGTCACCATCAATTTTTTCATCTAGTAACTGCTTTATTTTCTTCCTTCCTTCCTTCCTTCCTTTTTCCCTCCCTTTTTCCCTCCTTCTTCCTTGCTCTTATTCCCTCTTCCTTTTCTTTTCTTTCTTTCTTGTGCCAGTCTGGGGCTTGCATTCAGGACCTGAGTGTTTTGCTCGAGGCTAGCACTTTTCCACTCGAGCTACAGCTCCACTTCCAGGTTTTTTGGTGCTTAATTGTAGATAACAGTCTCACAGGCTTTGAACCTGGATCCTCAGATCTTGCCCTCTTGAGTAGCTAGGATTACAGATTTGAGGTACCAGCACCTGGCAATTTCTGCCTTTTCTTTTCTTTTTTTATTGTAAAAATCCTGTACAGAGGACTTACAACTACATGGGCAAGATAATGAGTATATTTCTTATCAAGCATTGTTGCCTCCTCCTTTGTTTCCCCTTCCCAACTCTTCCTATTCCCTCCCCCCCCCCACCAAAGTTGTAAAGTTCGTGTTCAACATAACGACTTGTACATCTCATTGTTGCAATGGGTCCACCTGTATCCCTATTCAAACAATTTGTTTTTCCCCTTCCCCTCCACAAATTATACTGACATCAAATACAGTGAAAGCAGGGGTTATACTGTGGGGGAGGGACATACAAA
>NW_012271392.1:0-5944 GCF_000151885.1 Dipodomys ordii
TTTTTCTTAACCAGTGAGTCAGTCTCTGAGGCCAGTTCTTGCAGATCTTTTTCTTTTTCTAATTTCTACCTGAAGGTCACTATTGTGCTCGGACTCGAGACCCCCGAAAGACCACCAGAGACCATGATCAATGCAAACAGCAAGAGAGTCATTTATTCGCAAGCTTGAGCTTGGTTCTCTGAGCACTCAGCAACTGGTGACGCTAAGAGGACGCGAGCACCAAGTCAGCGTAGCTTATATAGCATTGAACAATTTTAGGGGATTTCCACACGAGCAGTTACATGATTGGTTGACATTATACCATTAGTTCATGTTTAACGGTTCGAGCCCTGCGAAACTGCACTGTCCTGTCCCCCGAACATCTGGCACTCCGGCAGTTTGTCTATTTTCTCCTGATTGGCTATGGCTAGGGGTTATATTTGTTTGGCTAGAACTTCTGTGGTTTTTCCAAGAATTGTTTTTCTCCCAAGGTTATTTTGGGGACAGCCTGTAACAAGATGGTGGTGTCAGCTCAAAATGGAGTTACCTTAGTTCCTCATTCCCTCCTCTTCTAGGACTACAGGGGCCAATCATGGGCCCCATAGTTATAATTTTATGTCCGATGGGACCCTATTTGGTTCTCATTTTGCAAGGGCTGATATTGGGTTCGTAAAATCATCAATAGCACAGTGTTTACTCGATCCTTGACGAAGGTCACCAGTCTGTTTATCACACAGGGGCCTATAGTTAGCACAAGCAGTAGTATGATAAGTGGGCCCAATAAAGTAGAAATTAGGATTGTCATCCACGGGGAGACATTGAACCACTGCTCACAAACTGGCCCTTATTTTGTTCTCCTTCCTTTTTCCTTTTGGCCAGGTTTGCTCTAACTTTTGCCATGGACTCCCATACTATTCCCGTGTGATCGGCATAGAAGCAATACTCCTCCCCAAGAGCTGCGCACAAACCTCCTTGTTGCATAAAAACTAGGTCTCGTCTGCGGCGATTTTGTAATAGCACCTCCGTCAGGGAAGTTAAGAACTTTTCCGGATGACTAATGGAGTTTTCCAATTCGGCTATATCAGCATCAATAGTGGCTTTTAGGGCAGCCAGATTTTTGGATTGTAGGGCTAATGAGGTAGCCCCCAGTGCCATACTTGTAGCGCCCAGCCGAAGCAAAGTGGACAAGGGTAAGGCAGTAACTACAGACCCCTTTTCCAGATTCCTTCTGGCTCCTTCAAGCCCTTTTTCCAAATGTAGATATATTTCTACATCAGAATAGTACAAGATTTTAGGGTACAGCAACACTAACACACAAAACTCTGAGGTCCAACTAAGAACCTTGCCATGCATGCAAGAAGATAATCTGGACTTAGAGTAGACCCACCAGCTAGATTCCGGCGGAAAGAACCAGAGGGAGCTATTGGTAACTGTTATGGGGAGAATACAGGTGCAAATCTGTTGTTTTTTCTTATCACTGGGCACTGAGCTGATGCAGACTCCTTTTCCTGAAACTTCCTGAACTGTTAGTCCCTTTTCCCATCCTTCCTGAGTTTTCCACTTACAGTCTGAGGAGGAATTAGATGTGGTGAAATTCTGACCTATTCCCACTGCCTCATAGAAGGGTGGTGGCCAAACATTACAACAAAGCCAACAGGCTTGGGTCACATTTGGGCTGGTGGTGTTAAGTAGCTGATATGAAGTAACAAGCAAAGACCATAAGGGGTCACTGTTTGTAGAAGGAAGTTGGACTGGTTTAGGGGATGGTAATATGGATGGTGGTTGGAGTGAGGGCTTCAGTCAGGTGGTTTTTCCCACCAGCACCATATTGGGCCCTATGGGGACATGGGGTGTGGTTATTTTTAGCCTTATTCCAAATAATCCCCCTTGATCATGTGGGGAGAGTCTATTGTGGTCATAGATCCCCATGCCAACCCACCTAACCATCTCCAGTCCGCTCTGCCCATGTTGGTGAAAGTTACTTGAACTGGGTTACAGTTTCCTTCAGTTCGATTCCACTTAAGGCTACTGCCACACTGGGTGGCCAGTGGGTTTTTGACAAGGAGGTTTTAGCGGTCTTCGGATGGTTATAAGGTCTCCTTTCATGCGGTGGGGGGCTCTACCAAATATGTCCTGTGGAGAGACAGTCCCAAGAAGAACAGTAGAACTCATCTGCCCGCCCCCCCCCCCCCCCCCCCCCCAAGCATTGCAGCCTCCTCCTTTGTTTACCCTTCCCATCCCTTCCCAGCCTCCCCCCCCCCCCCCCCCCCCCCGCTCCCACTGCTGTCGGTGGGACCATCTAGTTTTGTGTCCAGGGCAGACATAATACCAGTGACCTTGGAGAACATTATCTTCCATGTAAAAAGGATCCCAGATCGAATGTTAGATCTGGGAACCAGGTCCACAAGGGGGTGACTTTACTAGTGGCATTTAAATTTTCCTGAGACATCAAGTTGTATACCTCCCAGGTCTGATTTACAGGTTGATGAGGGTTTTCAAGACTCCCCTTGACACTTGTTTCCAGGCAAAACAAAACAATAAGCAAGGCATTTAAAACATTCATGCTTAAAGCCAGCGCTGCAATTTATGCTTAAGATGATCAGCTTGTACTACTTGCCACTGTGGGTCAGTTGTGGATAAGGGGTCTTTCAGGATTGCATGAGGTCCTACTAGCTTGACATGCATATGGTGAATCCAGGAGGTGACCTTGAGGACAGTGGGAATGGTGAGGATTACTACATAAGGGCCTTTCCAGCTCTAGCTACTCCTGCCAATGTCTTCTTACGTAGACCCAGTCTCCTGGTTGGAAGCGATGAGGAGCCTGAGGGGTCCGGTTTCATACACCACCTTCAGGAGAGACCACACCTCCTGGTGTGCCTGCTGCAGGGCTTGGAGGGAAACTGAGAGTCCACATTTATCAGTCTCTGCAAGCAAATGCTCAGACAAGTTTGGGATAATAGGTGGAAGAACTCCAAACATAATCTCATAGGGGGTTAGTCCTAGTTTGTAAGGAGAGTTCCATACCCTATAAAGGGCAAAGGGAAGGAGAGCCACCCAGTCCCCGCCACTTTCCATGGTCAATTTAGTTAGGGTCTCTTTTAGAGTTCTATTCATTCTCTTTACCTGTCCTGAGCTCTGGGGTCTGTAAGCACAATGTAAGCCCCCAGTAAGGAAACTAGTTCCTGAGTTACCTTAGACACAAAGGCTGGTCTGTTGTCTGAACCTATCATAGTGGGAAGGCCATACCTGGGTAGGATGTCTTCCAGCAGCTTCTTGGTTACCACCTAGGCAGTCTCATGCTTGGTTGGGAAGACCTCCACCCATCCTGAAAAAGTATCTACAAACACTAGCGAATAACTATACCCATATTTTCTGGGCTTTTCCTCTGTGAAATCTATCTCCCCTCGTCCTGGTCCCTGGGTTGGTCGAGTACCGGGTGGCCCTGGTCAGTTGGCAGGCTTTGCAGTTGGCTACGATCTGTTCAATCTTTGGGTTTGCACCCTGGATTTTAATATTGGCTGTAGAAGGCCTCCGGTCTTCCTAGCCCCCATGTGAGTTGAGTGAAGAATCTTGAGCAGGACTTGATTCCCCAACTTTTTGGGTAGGATTATCCTGCACTTCGAATCTCTCCACCACCCATTCAGTAACTGGGTCATAGGCAGTTTCTTGATCCACTGCAAGTCCTGACCCAAGTAGTTTGGTGTCTGTGGGAGGTCTTCAGGGCCTGGGTCTGGTAATTTTGCTGTCATAACCTGATCCACCTGGAGGGCAACCTCCCACGCAGTTTGGTTGGCCAAGTTGTTTCCCCGGGCCACTGGGTTACTGGACTTTTGATGTCCAGGGCAATGAACTATTGCTAATTATTTTGGGAGCCACAGGGCTGACAACAGGGCTAACATTTCTTCCTTCTTTTTAATTGTTTTCCTTCTGCAGTCAACAAGCTTCGCTCCTGATATATGGCTGCATGCACATATGCAGTGGCAAAGGCATAGCGACTGTCAGTGTACAGTTTCTTGTCTTTACCCAGTGTTAATGCTTGGGTCAGTGCCACTAGTTCAGCTCATTGGACAGACATCCCAGCTGGCAAGGGCTCAGCCCATATCACTTCTTTTTCATCTACTACTGCTGCCCCAGCATACCTTTTCCCTTCCTGTATGAAACTGCTCCCATCTGTGTACCAGATATAGTCCACATCCTGCAGGGGCTGGTCCTGAAGGTCTTTCTGTATACCGTGCAGGGAGGCCAGGATTTCTATACAATCATGGAATGGAGTCTCCAAGTCAGGGTTGTAGGGTAGCTGGGTTCAGGGCAGATGGAGCCGGGAAGGTGATTCTAGGTGGGTTAATTAAGAGTCCTTGATAATGGGTGAGCCAGGCATTGCTGAGCCAATGGTCTGGGGGTTGTTTCAGAACCCCTTCAATTGCATGGGGAGTGGCCACCGTCAGCTTCTGTCCCAAAGTTATGTTGTCGGCATCCTTTACCAACAAGGCTGTGGCTGCTATCATTTGCAGACAAGGTGGTCAGCCAGCTGCCACAGGATCTAGTTTTTTTTTTTTGATAAATATGCCACGGGGCAGCGCCATGGCCCTAGGTGCTGGATCAATACCCCTTAGCCACTGCTTTCCTTTTGTCCATGCACAAGTGGAAAGGCTTGGTAATGTCAGGTAATCCCAGAGCGAGGGCTGTTAGCAGAGCCTTTTTAACTTGTTGAAAGGTGTTCCCCATCTCCTGCATCCATTGCCAGGGTTCTTTGTCTTTAGTGGCCTCGCATAGGGGTTTGGCCAATTCTTCAAAGCCTGGGACCCACAGCCTACAGAATCCCATAGACCCAGAAACTCTCGGACCTGGTGGGGTTCTGGGGGGTTGGAATCTTAAGTACTCTCTCTTTCCTGGCCTCTGACAGCCACTTCTGGCCCCCTTTCAGGGTATATCCCAGGTAACTTACTTCTTGTCTGCAGATCTGAGCTTTCTTAACTGAGGCCGATATCCTAGTTCCCCCAAGGTTTGGAGCAATGCCTTGGTTCCCTGTAGGCAGTCTTCCTTATCTTGGGTGGCAACCAGGAGGTCGTCCACGTACTGCAGGATGGTTAACTCAGGGTCATTAGAGAGGAACTCACATAGGTCTTCATGCTTCACTGAAGATCATGGGGGAGTTCTTAAACCCCTGTGGCAACCTGGTCCATGTTAGCTGGCCACTGATTCCTTCCTCTGGGTCACTCCACTCAAAGGCAAACAGATCCTGGCTCTTCGGAGCCAAGGGTAGGCAAAAGAAAGCATCTTTCAAATCCAATACTGTGTACCACTGCTGCTGAGTTGAGAGGGAACTAAGAAGCGTGTATGGATTAGGAACAGTGGGATGAATGTCCATTATTCTCTTGTTTAACTCTTGAAGTCCTGCACCAGATGGTAATCATTGGAGTGAGGCTTTCGGACAGGCAGCAGAGGGGTGTTCCACAATGACTGACAGAGCTCAGTATCCCTAATTCCCGAAGTCATCAGATGTGAGGGGTTATTCCCATCCGTGCCTCTTGGGTCATGGAGTACTGTGGAACCCTGACAGGGTCCACTCCAGGTTTCAGCTCAACATAGATTGCTGGTCTATGTCTGGCTAACCCCATTCCCCCAGTCTCTGCCCAAGCCTCAGGAAATTCTCATAGTCACTGGTCTAGGTCATCGTTGGGGGCCAGGGCAGTTGGTGCAGTTGGTACTCATTTTCTAACTTGAGAGTGAGGACTTAGATTGGGTGTCCTTTGGGGTCCATTTTCAGTCAGGGCCTTAGTAATGGACCCCAAAGGACACCCAATGTCATCTTCTTGCTAAGAGGCAGTACGTTATTCCAATTCACAGGAGGGACTGAGAAAGCTACAAGCAGCCCTGGAGGTTATCATCAGTGCTCATCATCCTCATAGCTCCAGCAAGACTGGCCTAAGCCGGATGGACTTTCATTCTTTGGAGCACTTGACTG
>NW_012271392.1:7847-9746 GCF_000151885.1 Dipodomys ordii
GCCGGCGGCGAGGGACGCGCGCAGGGACGGAGGCCGGATCCCGCCTCCTGGCCGCCCGCCGCCGTCTACCGAGCTCTGCAGTTACTCATTTCCTGGAGGTCACGGAAACTTTTTCCTCCTTATAAGAACAAAACACCCGCCTCCACTGGCGGCCGCCGCCGGAGCTGCTTAAGGACGACTGTGCGGAGGGGCGGAGCCGGGCCTGGGGTCCGCCGTGGAGATCGGCCTCGGTGCCCCCCGCCCCGAAACTGCAGAGGAGACGGCAGAATGAGGGAGCTGCCTGGCGGAAAGCGACGGGTCCGCGGGTGGGTGGGCGGTGGGGTGGGGGGACGCGGAGGCGGGATGGACGCCCTTAAAAGCCGGGCTGGGCCGCGGGGCGGAGGGGGTTAAGTCGCGGCTAGCCCCGGTGGCGCGGTTTACGAGAGCGGGATTCCTGGGGCCACTTCTTTGTCCCTTGGAAGAAAGTTCAATTGAGGCACCTAGCTGGCCCTGCGCTCTTGTGCAGAGAAAATGAATTTAAACCCTTTGTGGTTCCTGAGTTGTCCTAGAGCAGCCAGATGCAGAAAGACGCTTACTTTAGTATATATATTATAATGTGTAATATATAGTATATATAATATACGTAATATAATATATATCTACGTTTACTTTAGTATATATATTATAATATGAAATATCATATATCATATATGCAATATAATATATATTACTTTTTTTTTCTATGCCTGAACTCAAGGCCTGGGAGGTGTCCCTCTGCATTTTTACTCAAGGCTGATGCTTTACTATGTGAGCACCACTTTCAGCTTTTTTGGCTGTTCATTGGAGGTAGTCTCACAGACTTTCTTGCCCAGGCTGGCTTTGGACCTCGATCCTCAGATATCAGCCTCCTGAGAGTTTAGAATTACAGGCATGAGCCACTAGTGGCAGGCAGTGCTTTCCTTTCCAAAGCCTGGTTAAAGTCTTGAGTAGTATTGCTATCCCTATTTTTAAGTTTTATTTATTTATTTGCTATTATTTTGTATTGGCTTATATCAGTCGTGAGGAGGGTATCTGTTTTAGATGGCCAGGTATGTGGGTGGTTCCGTGGTAAATATTTGTCTAGCATGTGTGAGATTCTGTGTTCAGGTCCCCAGCATGGCTAAAACAAAACAACCAAACAACAAACAAACAAAATCCTTAATCATTGGTAGTGGCTTGGATGGATTTGTCATAACCAAGACTACTTGAGCTTCTTTGGTTGCTTTTCAAGTTTTAAAACTTCAACCCAGGGGCTGGGAAGGTGGCTCAGTGGTAGAGCATTTGCCTTGTATGCCAGAGGCCCTGGGTTCGATTCCTCAGCACCATATAAGCAGAAAAAAAAAAGCCGGAAGTGGCGCTGTGGCTCAAGTGGTAGAGTGCTAGCCTTGAGCTGAAGAGCTGAGGGACAGCGCCCAGGCCCAGAGTTCAGGCCCCACGACCGGACCCCCCCCCAAAAAAAATCTTCAACCCACCCCCAAGAGAGCAAATTATTGTGAAAATATTTTCGGTGTAAAAGCATCCCAGAATATGTAAATATCCCAATGTGAGAAATTTTTTTGTCTCTGTTGACATTTTGTCTCTGTTGTACATTTCCAAATTATGAAATGTCAAAACTGTGCTTTAAAAGAAATTCAAAACTGTGTCCTGGTTTTGTAAAGTGTAGGTAAAATAACAATTGTTTTACATTAAAAATGTCCTGCCAACATAAGGGTAAATCAGGGTGTTGAGATTAGTCACTATGTACAATATAATTTTCTTTTTCTTTTTTTTTTTTTTGGGTCCGGTAGTGGGGCCTGAACTCAGGGCCTGGGCGCTGTCCCTCAGCTCTTCAGCTCAAGGCTAGCGCTCTACCACTTGAGCCACAGCGCCACTTCTGGCTTT
>NW_012271393.1:0-3749 GCF_000151885.1 Dipodomys ordii
TGCGCGGGGCCAGCTGGTCCTCGCTCAGGCCCTGCGCGATGTAGTAGTCGGCGACCAGGCCGAGGATGCGGCCCCAGAAGAGGACGCGGTCGTAGCGGTAGTCGCGCTTCACCAGCAGGAGCGACGTGAGCAGCGAGGCCCGACGGTCCGGGCTCAGGCCCTGCCCGCTGCCCGAAGCCAGCTCCAGCGACAGCAGGAGGCTGTCCGCGTCCATGCCGCCACCGGCTCCCAACGCCCGCGGGTGTCTGGAAGCCGTCTCCATGGAGACCCGGAGGCCCGCCCCCGCCAGGCCGGAAGCCGGGCTCCGCCCGCCGCGCCCCGCCCCGCCCTCCCGCCGGGGAACCCGCGCCCACAGCTTTCAGACCTCAGCGCGGCTTGTTACTTTGGGCCTCAGTATGTGAAGAAACGCGCCTAAACCACCTCCTGGCTCCAACTGCCAAGGCCCAGACACGCCCCTTCACTCACACGCACTCACCCTGTAGGTGAGTCCAAGTCGTACAGGCCCCGCCCCGTCCACTGTGTTTCCTCATCAACTCCTTCCAAGGGCTATCCCACGAGGGACCAGAGGGCCACTCCTTGATAAAGGATGTTGAAGGTACAGAGCTTGATGTTTACAGACTACACTTACCTTGGGGCCCAAAACTGGTGCATTTAGGCCCAAATGGTAGACCCACTGCAGCTAAACACTACCAGCTTCATAGTCACCTCTGGAGTCCCCCAGCCAATGTGAAACACAAACAGGTTTCTCAGCAAGCTTGCTGCTGAGGAAAACAGCTTTGTCAGTGTTAATTTTTTCTGTCTGGGTTCCTTTGGGGAAGACTCATAAAATCTAATGACCTAAGCCCCAATGCCAAACCCATGGAGAAATGAGCCTAAATTACCTAGATAATTACTTTGTTTTGACTGTTTAGGCATTGTTTATGAAGGCATTTAAAACAAGTATTTGAGCTGGGCACCTGTGGCTCATGCATATAATCCTAGCTATAACGTCAGGAGGCTGAGGTCTGAGGATTGTGGTTTGAAGCCACCCAGTTCATGGTTCTCATCTCTAATTAACTACCAAAAAGCTAGAAGTAGAACTGTGGCTCAAGTGGTAGAATGTTGGCTTTGAGCAAAAAAGCTCAGGGAGAGTGTCTAGGTCCTGAATTCAATCCTCAGGACTGCCATGCCACACCACACACACAGTATTTGAGGGAGTTGACTTAGGTTAATATACCCATCTTTCACCTCAAAATGACTATAACCCCTTATTCACAAGTTCCCTCACTCCCATTGGTCAGAACCCTTCACTTTGTCCCCTCCCTAAGTGGGAAATATGGCTCAGTTCTGCTTCGATAAGGTCATACAGGACAGAAAAATCAGCAAAAGGCTAATGCTGACTGGTGGAATATGCTCCAAGTGGTCACACAGAGAGAAGAACCGAAATGTTTTGCCTTCATTGAATTATGGATTTCCCCATTAACTCTAGTTCCATGGACCAGAGCCTGAAGTGATAGAGGAGAGTCCTGAAGCTTCACAATACTGACATCCTGGGTAGGACAAGCTGTGATTTCAACTGAAAACCACATATGCAGCCCTGAGGAGCACCTGTCACCTTTACAGGCAGGTGCACCAGGTTCAAATCCATGCTGTAGAACCTAAGAAAGTTAATCATCCCAAACCTCACCTATAAAATACTACTTATGCTGCAGAATTGGTAGGATTAGATGATGCTTTGAAGTGCCTAAAACAGGGGCTGGGAAGGTGGCTCAGTGGTAGAGCGCTTGCCTTGCAAGCCTGAGTGGGTTCGATTCCTAAGCACCACATAAGCAAAGAGAAAAAAGACGGAAGTGGCATTGTGGCTCAAACGCTAGAGCGCTAGCCTTGAGCTGAAGAGCTGAGGGACAGTGCCCAGGCCCAGAGTTCAGGCACCACGACCGGACCAAAAAAAAAAAAAAGTGCCTAAAACACAGTGTCCAGGCACCCCAGGGAGCTGTGTGCCAGGCATGGAGGACTCCAGCCTGGCGCTGGAGCCAGTGCATCCTGAAGAATGGAGAATGGAAATTCAGAGTCTCTGGAGGTTGAATTCAATACTTGAAAAAAATGAAATTCTGTGTGTGTGTGTGTACTATTATTGGGGCTTGAATTCAGGGTCTGGGCTCTCTCCCTTACTTTTGCACCTAAGGTTGGTGTTCTACCACTTGAATCACAGCTCTGCTCCCAACTTTTTAGTAGTTAACTGGAGAAAAGATACTCATAGACTTTGCTGCCATAGCTAGCTACAAACTGCAATCCTCAGATTTCAGCCTCCTGAACCATAAGATTATAGGCATGCATCACTGCCACTTAGCTCAATAAAATTATTTTTTAAATTATTATTTAAAAAAAAAAAACAAGTGGGCTGGGAAGGTGGCTCAGTGGTAGAGCGCTTGCCTTGCATGCTCAAGGCCCTGGGTTCGATTCCTTAGCACCACATAAGCAAAAAGAAAAAATCCGAAAGTGGCGCTGTGGCTCAAGTGGTAGAGCACTAGCCTTGAGCTGAAGAGCTGAGGGACAGTGCCCAGGCCCAGAGTTCAGGCCCCACGACCGGACCAAAAAAAAAAAAAAAAAAACAAGTCCTGGTTATCACCAAGCTTTAATGACCTGAAAGGATAGGCACCAGCCTGAGCCTGAACCTGAGCCTGCACAAGGCTGGACTTTCAGCCTCCAAAACTGTGAGCCAAATAAAACTCTACGGAAAGGAGAAAAACAAACAAAAAAAACCTCACAGTGTATATGTCATATACCATGTTTCAAGCACTTTACTTGCAATGTGTGTACTATTGTCCCACTACACACATACATACATGAATACGCCTGTCTCCAACAAAAACTAGCAGGGTGAGGATTCTGTCCTCAGGTTGCTTCCAGGAATGTGCAGGATTGCCTTCCCCAGGGACAAAGAACTCCAAGCCTCAAATGGACAGGACAGAGTGAAGCCAAGACAGTGACGGCCAAGTCTGATATTGATGAAGATGAACTGCCACAAGCAGGAGGGCAGGGTTGTACCAACAGCAATCACAGCATCCATCAAACAGCTGTACTGGAGACAGGTTGGGCCAATCACCAGAAGAAACATCTGGCCAGAAGGAATGAATCCTACAAGATTCCATAGCAATTATGGGGGCCTCGGCCTATGGATCAACCAGGCTTTATAAAGAGCTTATTTCCTTTGTACAGTGTAGTGTCTCAACCCTCCTCTCTTGACATTTTCTTCTTAGATCTGAAATGCAGGTTTACCAGACCCATTAAGAATAGCAGTAAAAGACTGCAGGGCCTCTATCCAGCTTTAGCTTCTCAAGCCTGGCATATGTCCAATTGATGGTTGGCTTAATGAAAACTGACATGCTGCAGCTTCCTCTGTCCTGAGGGGCTGGCAACAGCAGATTTGACATTCAGACTACCTAAGTGGAGACAGGGTTCAGTTCCTCCTCTTTAAGGTCACAGAAAAATCTTAGGAGGAGCTCCTCCCTTTGTCATTGTTTCAGCAAACCTGCTCAGAGTTTGCTGAAACCAAGCACCAGCCCAGACTGGTCCCTTCATCTCTGACTCTCATGCAGTGGCCAAGGAAAATTAAGTTTCTTACCAGGATTTGCCCAGATCAAAGGTGACTTCTGCTCTGGACACACAGAACTTTAGGGTCACAAAGACCACTATGTGGCAAGGACTGATGGACTAGATGGTAACTGACAGGGACTCTAGTTTCATGTCTGTTCTTTTTTTTTTTTTTT
>NW_012271393.1:5894-8730 GCF_000151885.1 Dipodomys ordii
CCCAGGCCCAGAGTTCAGGCCCCACGACCAGACCCCCCCCCAAAAAAAAAGAATTCAGGAATGGTGAATAGCAACTATGGCAAAAGGTGGCACCCCTAAGAAACACAGCCATACTTAGGAATCCAAGAAAAGTCAAGAATTGGAAATACCCAGGAAACCGGCAGTACAGGCACCTCAGAGGGCAAGAGTGAACACAACAGGGTTGAATAAAAGCTTGTAAGAGGATGCTTAGATCATCTACAAATCCCCACCTTCTGCAGAGAATATTTCCAATACCATGTTTAGTAATGACTCCGCCCCCCCAAAAAAAAGAGACCACTTGGTCCCCCACCCATTTTCCTTCCACAGTGAAGTTTATCACTGCAGAGGCCCAGAGACAGCTTGCAATCATTTATTCTGAAATCTTTTTTAACTATTATTTTGGTGTTTTTTGTGAAGATGCTATACAGAGAGAGGGGTTAAAGTTACATGAGTAAGGTAATGAGTACATTTCTTATCGACTGTTACCGACTCCTTCGTTTTTCTGCCAATTATTCTGAAACCTTCACCAGCCCAATAAAAGCCTCCAACATGAAACACAGATACCAAAAGAAACAAATATGGAAAAGATTCTGGCAGAAACAGAGACACTGAAAAGAACAGGAAAAAAGTCTCAAAACTAAGCTGGACACTCATGGCTCCTGCCTGTAATCCTAGCTGCTCTGGAGGCTGAGATCTGAGGATCGTGGTTCAAAGCTAGCCTGGGCAAAGAGTCCTTGATAATCTTATCTCCAATTAACCACCAGAAAACCGGAAGTGGTGCTGTGGCTTAGGTGGTAGAGCCCTAACCTTGGGCTAAAGAGCTCATGAACAGCGCCAAGGCCCAGAGTTCAAGCCCTATGTAAACACATACACACACACACATAACGAAGTAAGGCTATGGCTCAAAGTGATAGGGTGCTAACCTTGAGCAAAAGGTCTCAAGGGACAGTTCACAGGCCCTGAGTTCAAGCCCTACAACCGACAAAAAAACAAAAAAGACAACCAGAGAGAAAAAGTGTTTGACGGTGTGGGAAAGGCAGAGGCCCTGAAGGTTTCTTAGACCCTCTTCTACCTGCATAACTACCATCTAAGAGTCTCCCCAATGACTTCCTCCCAAAGCCGGCACATACCTGGGGTTTCCGGTAGAAGAGCTTTAGCTGTTCATAGGGCAGCGGGAGTTGCTGGCGTTGGTACATGATATGCTTTAGAAGTTCACAAGTAAACTGACAGCAGCCCTCCTGGCTCACTGGCCCAGGAAACACCACGGGCACCAAGCAGTCTCTTGGGGAAAAGGC
This sequence comes from Dipodomys ordii, assembly GCF_000151885.1. Classification (NCBI taxonomy): domain Eukaryota; kingdom Metazoa; phylum Chordata; class Mammalia; order Rodentia; family Heteromyidae; genus Dipodomys; species Dipodomys ordii. The sequence continues at coordinate 7,211 of NW_012271393.1, forward strand.
CTCGGGAGGATTGGAAGGTTCCTGGGCAGAGTTGGTCTCCAGCAGATCTAGGGGACCATGAGTTTCTTCCGGCTTCTCATACCATTCCAAATCTAGGGCGTGAACACAGGGATGAAGCAGATAAAGTGAGAGGGCAAAGCCAGCCTTCCTGTGGCCTGTGGCCGCCACACCAGCCACCAGACCCTCGGCAACCTCTAGGACGGGCGGCGATTCCGATCCCCGCCTACGCTGACAGCAGGGCGGTGGGGGGAGTTCGCTCAGAAAGCGGGGGTCCCCGACCCTGCGGTCGACAGCTCCAGGGCCAACTCCAGTCAGGGTGCGGGAGTCCCGGGCGGAGCCAGCGCGGGGGGGAGGCACACTGGGGTCAGACCGGAGGCTACATGACTTACGGGAGGCGGCGGTAGAAGGGGGAAGCCGGGAAGCAGGCCTCCAAAGCCCCTCAGGCTCGGAACCCCACACCTTACCAGGGACTGCAGCAGCACACTGCACTTCCGGCTCCGGCGTCGCCATCACGGCCTCCTCCTCCCTCCTGTCCCTGCGGTTGGCACCGGGGCCGCTCGGAGCATCCTGGGAAGTCCACGCCCCCACTTGTCTGGGCGGTCTCCGGGGGGGGGCGGGGCGCGGGGCGCGGTGGAGGCTGGCTGGGCGGGGCCCGAGGGAGCAGTGGGAGGGGCGGTGAAGCGGAGGCTGGCTGGGCGGGGCCCGAGGGGCGGGGCTCAGTGAGGCGGAGGCAGGCTGGGCGGGGCCCGAGGGGCCGAGGGGGCGGGGCGAGGTGAAGCGGAGACTGGCTGGGTGAGGTCTGCACTTGAGGCTTGGGTTTCCTCACTATCTAGGAACCAGAGTGCTCTGAGCCGCTGGGCGAAGCCTTCCAGAGCATGCCTGGGCTCAGGCACCCATGCACCTTCGTTCACTGGTCACTGCCAGGCCCTGTCCTAGGTGCTGGAGACAATACCTCCAATAAGCAGAGTGCAGACACTGTCCCCAAGGGATTCACTGTGGATAGATGATACAATATAATAATTATACGGTGGGGGTGGGTAACAAGGGCTGTGAAAAGCAGGGGGCCTGACTTTTTGGTGTTGGGGCAGGGAAGGTGGGGGTTCCCAGAAGAAATGTGTGGAAGACAGCAGGACAACGAAGACCACCATCTCCGTAGTGTTCCTGGAGACCCTGAGAGACAAGCCGATCCTCTATTCACGGAATGAAATAAACTCATACGTGTGTGTGTGTGTGTGTGTGTGTGTGCTTGTGTGCTGGTATTGGGGCTGGAACCAGGGGAGAAGAAGGTTCTCACTTGGCTTTTCAGCTCAAGGCTGACTCTCTACCACTTGAGCCACACTTCCACTTCTGGTATAAGTTCTTTTTTTTGGGGGGGGGGTCCGGTCATGGGGCCTGAACTCTGGGCCTGGGCGCTGTCCCTTAGTTCTTCAGCTCAAGGCTAGCGCTCTACCACTTGAGCCACAGCACCACTTCCAGCTTTTTTCTTTTTGCTTATGTGGTGCTGAGGAATCAAACCCAGG
>NW_012271394.1:0-1665 GCF_000151885.1 Dipodomys ordii
GGCTTTTTTCTTTTTGCTTATATGGTGCTGAGGAATCGAACCCAGGGCCTCAGGCATGCAAGGCAAGCGCTCTACCACTGAGCCACCTTCCCAGCCCCGCAGTTTTCAGGGTTTCTGTTTTTGGTTTGTTTGTTTGTTTGTTTGTTTTGTCGGCCATAGGGCTTGAACTCTGGGTCTGGGCACTGTCCCTCAGCTCTTCAGCACTCTACCATTTGAACCATAGCACCACTTCTGGTCTTTCTGGTGGTTTATTGGAGATGAGAGTCTCACAGACTTTCCTTGCGTGGGCTGGCTTTGACCCGTGGTCCTCAGATCTCAGCCTCCGTGAGCCACCAGTGCCCTGCTCAGGGTTTCTTTTGCTCATTAGTAATTAGACTGAGGATCTTTGAGATGATCTTTTCAACTTCCAGATCCAAAGGTTCTCTTTGATCACTGCTTTCACCATTGTATCCTATCCCCTGGGTGAATCATTTTAGGGCTGCAGTCCAGCCAGGGACAAGTTGTCCTGGTGGGATTAGCCTGGAGTCTAGAAGCTTCGCCAGGAAGCCAAAGAAACCTTCCAAAAAAAATGGCTGACTCTTCCACCGTTCTTAGACACTCTTGTCTGGAAGAAGAGGTGAAGGCCAAAAAGAATAGCCAGAGGGGCTGATGTGGGTCCTCGGGGGATGTAGACAACCAGTCTTCTGGAAAATACTTCCCTGCTGAGGTCCTTAGGGCCATCATCCATCCCAAATTATCAGATGAAGGCTTCATCTAAGACATGGAAGAACAAAGGGCCCTGGGCCATGAATATTTACTTTGTAGAATTAGGTCAAGCAGAAGAAAGGCAGCGGAAGACACCATTGACGTACAACCGCCCAGTCCAAGAGTGTTCAGAGACAAGATCCAGAAGAAGGAAAGGTCAGGCTGCTACCCTGGCTTCATGGACTCCGTGTTCTGACGTGCTCTGAGCTGCACTGGAAACCCAGCCTGTAAGAAGCTGGTGCATGGGCTAGGGGCAACCGGTGGATGACCTGGGACTCCTCTGCCCCTCAGGGCTGGGGTCCTGACACCCTGGGACTCATGGATCCAGGCACAGCCTGGGGTTTTATTACTGATGACTAATTTGCATAACTATGAGTGATGGCAGAAGGTATTGTACTTTATGCAACTTTGGACACCCTGGTTTTGGTCCAAATGGATGAGAGGTCCTGTGAAAGAATACCTTCAGCAGATCTTTGTTAGGAATCTCTGCTGTGGAGCATTGGGCAGGTTGGATGGAGTTTACACTGATGTGTACTTGAAACGGCAACAAAATGAAAGCTTTTGGGTTCTGCACATCTCCACTTTTGACTTCAGGACAGTGCTCCCTGGCACTTAGTATTGAGGAAGAGTTGGGATGGAAAGTCTTAGGCCTCAGTGGTCTTTAAATTACCTTGTGAAATGCACATCTACCCAGTGGCCCAACAGTAGAGCCTGGGCTCTGTGGTTGAAAGTCTGCCAGTGCACCCCACTCCCCAACCCCGGGTGGAGCTCTGCTGGAATGGCTTGCTTAGCAGACCTCTTACCTGTTCTGGGCCTGCTCCCTCATTGCACAAGAGGTTGATGGCTCTTGCCTTTTCTGCCTGAGAGGGCGGTGAGGAGGATCAAAGAATAACACAATACAGACCTACCTTGGAGCCATGA
>NW_012271394.1:1715-4336 GCF_000151885.1 Dipodomys ordii
CTCAAGTGGTAGAGCGCTCGCCTTGAGCTGAAGAGCTGAGGGACAGCGCCCAGGCCCAGAGTTCAAGCCCCACGACCGACCAAAAAAAAAAAAATGTTCACTGGTGATCCCAGAGATCTGGCTCAAGGAATCTAGTCTTCCTCCTGAGCCTGAAGGTATTCTCCTCTATCTGGATCTCCCACCCTGCTGACTACAGTCACTGGTCCCTTTACACACCTGCAGTGGCTTCTCTGTAGTATCTCATCCAAGTGAGCAACTACTCAGTGTCTGTTGGGTCCCCATCTCCACTCAAGTCAGACACTAATGTTGTCAAGAGAATGAGTGTTGGCTAGCAACTCAGTATTTTGGCCATTACATGACAATGAGCTAGGAAAGCAGCTCTTCCTAGGGTCCTTTAACCACTTGAGAACAAGGCCTGCAGAGGTTAAATGAACTGTCCTGAGGGCACACAGCTTAATTATCACTTCACTGGCTGTGAATCATTTTTTTTTTTTTTTTTGGTCATGGGGCTTGAACTCTGGGCCTGGGTGCTGTCCCTGAGCTTTTTTTGCTCAAGGCTGGCACTCTATCACTTTGAGCCACAATGCCTCTTCTGGTTTTCTGGTTAATTGGAGATAAAGAGTCTTAATTTTTCTGCCTGGGCTTGCTTTGAACCACGAACCTCAGATCTCAGCCTCCTGAGTAGCTAGGATGAGCTTCAGGTGCCCTGCTCTTTTTTAATTGGTTGTGGGGCCTGAACTCTGGGCCTGGGCACTGTCCCTCAGCTCTTCAGCTCAGGACTATCACTCTACCACTTGAGCCACAGCACCTCTTCCGGCTTTTTCTGCTTTTGTGGTGCTGAGGAATTGAAGCCAAGGCCTCATATATATGAGGCAAGCACTCTACCACTGAGCCAGCTTCCTAACCTGTGCCCCGCTCTTTTGCTTTGAATCTTGATGCTCTTGGTTTTTGGAACCCCTTGCTACTGAATTGAGGGAAGGTCTTTCACTTTGCCATCATCCATCTATCCATCTACTTATCCATGCATTTCCTAACCATGTATCCCTTTCCCATCCAATCACCCATTTATCCATCTGTCCTTTAATTTTCTATCCATCCACCTATCCGTATCCCATCTGTTTACCTCTACATCCATCCATTCATCCATTCATGGATAGATGAAAGGATACAGAATCCCTGACAGACAAGAAATTAAATAAATAACTTATGTGCTTTATTAGAAGATGGCAGAAGCAGCAGAGGAAAAGAAAAGCCTTTGATAAGGTAGCTGTGGAAAACCTTATAGAGAAGGCAAGATTGGAACAAAGATGAGAAGGGAAGGAGTGGGCCAGGTAGCTTTCTGGGAAAAAGATTCTCAGCAGAAGGCACACCCAAACCTGTGAGGCAGGCGTGTGCCTGGGGTGGTCAAGGAAGAGTAAGTTCAAGTGGCTGGACAAGGCGATGCGTGTGAGAGTCAGGGTCAGAGAGGGCGGGCCACCAGAGGGCTCTGCAGGAGTCTGGAGACCCTGCAGGCGGTGGAGAGGTGGCTGAGATGGAAATGGCACCAGGAATGAGGATGAGGGCAGGGTGCTACTGGCTGTTTTATCACTGATAAAAGGGGCCCAGAAAAGTTCAATTACTTGTCAGAGGTTGCAATGCTGATGAGGGGAGAGAACTCAGAGCCCTAAAGCTCATGCTCGTCTTTTTCTTCTTCCTCTTGCAAAATCCCCAGGGCTGCGCCTCTCCCAGGCCCCCTGGGAAGCTCTGCCTGACCACCAGGGCTTTGTCCATGGGCAGGTTTTGCAAAGGCCCAGGACTCCTGGCCACTCCTGTTCCTTTGCCCTATGGGTCTGCCAAGGCCAGCCATAGCCAGAACTGCGGATGGCCCCTAGAGCTGATTTGGCTTCCATTTCAGTTAGCAGCCTGTGGACCTGGAGATGAAGTGTAAACTGCAAGTGGAGACCCAAGCGCTGGGTCGTTCTTTGGCTAGAAATGTGTGTGTGAGGATCCCCTGGGAGCTTGTTATGAAGGTTCCTGAGGACTGCCTGCCCCCCGAGTGTGGCACAGAGGGTCTAGGGAACAGGCCGCTGAGCTCCTCTGTGGTCCTTTTGCTGATGACCCTGGAGCAGCTCAGAGAAGCACTGAGTAGGAGAAGAGGCTCATCGTTCTCAGGCTCTCTCAGTGCTCGCAAGGTGCTTACCGTGTGGGGATATATACCAAGTCCCAGCTGACAACCTGCTATTCCTCTGGGGACAAAGGCCGTCACATAAGGGCTGTTCAAACAAGAGCAGCACACCCAAATCAGGAATTCCTCAGGAGGGATTCCTAGGGGACAGGCCTCAAGGGTGAGCATTGAACTAGGAGCTGGGATCAGGCTAAGGGCTGGGGTTGCAGTGAGGTTGGCACTCAGGAGACTGGTTGGGAACTCACCCTGAGTGAAATTGATTCCTTAGAATAATTTCTGTCTGCTGGGAAGGTGGCTCAGTGGTAGAGCGCTTGCCTTGCATGCATGAGGTCCTGGGTTCGATGCCTCAACACCACTTAAGCAAAAAGAAAAAAGCCAGAAATGGCTCTGTGGCTCAAGTGGTAGAGTGCTAGCCTTGAGCTGAAGAGCTGAGGGACAGCGCCCAGGCCCAGAGTTC
>NW_012271395.1:0-1706 GCF_000151885.1 Dipodomys ordii
TTCCCCTCCACAAATTATACCGACATCAAATACAGTGAAAGCAGGGGTTATACTGTGGGGGAGGGACATACAAAGCAACAAAGAAATCATCTTACCTAGCTGTTTTTCTTTTCAGAAATGCAAACGAAAGCATTCAATTTGAAGGGGTTTATAGTAAGTAGAAAGAGAAGCAGGAAACATAGCTCAAACCTGTAATCTTAGTTACTTGGGAGACAGAGGTTGGGCATTTGAGGTGTGGGACCAGACTACAGCATAAACATTCTAGAGACTTCATCTTAACCAGTGGTTGGGCCCTGTTGTCTGCACCTGTTATCCCAGCTCCAGGGGGAAGCACAAGGGCTGGGCACAGTGGTGTGAGCCTGTCATCCCCTGGTACTCCAGGAAGTTCAAGTAGGAGGATCACAACCCAGGCTGGCCAGGCCTAGAAAGTCACCAGTGAGAAAAGGGGCTAAAGGTGTGGCTCAAGTGGTAGAGCATCTGCCTAACAAGCTCAAAGTTCTGAGTCTTCCATACTGCCCACCCCCCTCCAATTCAGTTTTAGAAAAATACATGAGGGGGAAAATGTTAAAAGCAGTTGAACCCAGGGACTGGGATAGGGACACTCAAGCTTCAGGTCTATTTGGATTGTTCCCACAGTAATAATTTTTTTTTAAAGATGAATTGAGTTGGTTGGACCTGAAACTGAGTTTTTATATCCAGGCCTAAAGTCCAGGAGTCCAAAATTAGGTCTGGCCACCTGCCCCCACATGCTAGATAAAGAGACATGGTGGAGGGCAGAGAAAGAAGTTTTATTACAAGACAGCCAAGGTACAACAACACTTCAGTACATCTTCAAACATCTTATGCGGTACAGACATTGGCTTCAGGTTAAGTATGGACAATTGGACAACAGGGAAGGAGAAAGGTATGTGGAGTTAAAGCAGTCCCAGGTCCCAGGCATGGTCTGGTTGATACCTCGGTCTTTGTCCTCGGAGGAGTTCTGGAAAATTGTTACCACTGTATTACCGGAACAGAACAGAAATAAGTGTTTTCCCAAGTTTGGGGCTGTTAGAGATAAGAAGAAGAAGGCTAGGTGTCCTTAGCTCATGTCTGTAATCCTAGCAATTCAGGAGGCTGAGAGCTGAAGATCGTGATTGGAAGCTAGCCCAGGGAGGAAAATCAGTGAGACTGGAAGGTCCAATTAACCAGCAAAAAGCTGGGGGTGGAGCTGTGGTTCAAGTGGTAGAACGCTAGCCTTGAGTACAAAAGCTCAGGGACAGCACCCAGGCCCTGAGTTCAAGCCCCAATATCGCCCCACCACTACCACTAATAATAATAATTATTATTATATTGTTATTACAACATAAAATACTTGCTTTTCGGCAGAGCAAACCACGTTCCTTGCATGGCTGATGCCCCCAGTCGCCCCAAGCTTCAGAGGTGCTGCAGGGCAGCCGGGCAGTTCAAGGGCCGTGGAGGACAGGTAGTGTTCTCCACCGCGCAGGGCGTGGAGGAGCCGGGGCCGGCCCCCGCCGCGCAGCCAGCACGGGGTGGGGGGGTGGGGGGGAGCGCCAGGCTGTGTGGGGATCTCGGTCACGTCGGCGCGGGGCGGGGCCGGCGCCCGCGGAGCTTTAAGAGGTGCGAAGGCGGGGAGGCCGCGCACAGACCGCGGACCAGCGCCATGGAGACCGCCTGGGACTACGCGGGAGCTCTCATCAGGCGAGTCG
>NW_012271395.1:4836-7097 GCF_000151885.1 Dipodomys ordii
AAAAAAAAAAAAAAAAAAGAGATGCTTATATTCTAGAAATGTTTCTTAGTGGTAGAGGGATTGCTAGCATACTTGAGGCCTTGGGCTTCATACCCAGGTAGGTATAAACAATTTCAAAGTGTTAAACAGGCATTGGTTTGTTGATGAGCTATAATCACTGGAGACCTTGGTCTTGAGGAAAGCAGTCTGAAGTCTCTTAGCAAAGCTCTGGGTGGGGAGGGGGTACCAGTGATGTTCACACAGGTGTTTATTGTCACAGACAACATCTGCTTTGTCCTTGTGTCCCATCTACCATCCATTCATGCTAAATCCTGAAGTTAGTATAAAAGTTGAAACATTTTATACTTTGCCCAGAATGGCTACTTTTGTAATTATTTAGGACATCTTCTAGAGCTAGAGGATGGAGCTCAGTGGTAGAGTGTTTGCTTAGCATGCATGAGGTCCAGGGTTCCATCTCCAGCATCACAAAGGATAAAAAAAGGATAAAACAATGGAATTTTTCTGGTTGTGTGCCACTACTGGGGCTTGAACTTGGAGCCTGGGGACTATTTCTTAACTTTTTCACTCAAGGCTGGAATTCTACCACTTGAACCACAGCTCTACTTCCAGCTTTTGGATGGTTAATTGGAGCTAAGAGTCTGATGGACTTTTCCTACCTGGACTGGCTTTGAACTATGATCCTCAGATCTCAGCAACCTGAGTAGTTAGGATTATAGGCATAATTTACCAGCAGCAGTGAACTTTTTTTTTCTTTTAACAAAAAACTTGATTTTATGCGTGTGTTACTCCAGTGCAACCTTGCTAGTGACATTTGATTAAGAATTCCATTTATGATGAGCAAAGCTCCCAGTTTTCTCCCTCTTGAATCTGAATTCCTGCTTTAATAATGCTTCCAAGTGTTGTTCATCGTCATGGATTAACTTCCCTTTGTACAGCAGACTCTTGGGGGTTTGGGTAAGAATGAGGTCATGATACAGATTACAGCTCTTGTCCAGATTACAGGACAGACATGCTATGGCATGTGTACAGCAGGAAGCCCACCAGGCTGAACCTACCATTGGGCACCCCTCTCTGGGCCCACAGGCCCCTTTCCAGGACTAACAAGTATTTCTCAAGGCTTGTCTTCCCCTTCATGACCATAGTTGACCTCACCACTGCCCACCTTGGTGCTTGGTCCTCCTGCTGTTTGCTTGTCTTAGCTCTTACTCTTTATTCCTCTTCAGAGTTCCTCCTTTTCTAAGGAAAAATGAAATCTGGGTGTTTTTTTTTCTGTCACCATCTTTCCCCGAATATTCCTTAGGTGATAACTGCATCCATGATGGCACCAAAATGCTCTCCACTTCCTCCTCATGGATTCTGCCAACTACAGAAAATGTGGTTACTTTTAGGGTTTTGGATAGTACGAGGATTTGAACTCAGGACCTTGCACTGGTTAGGCTGGTGCTCTACCACTGAGCCATGCCTCCATCCCTGTTTTGCCTTTTTAAAAAAAGATAGTATTGCTCCTCATCAGGATGTGTACCTGCACTGCAGTCTGCCTATTCTAGGCTTCCTACCCTTGCTGTCAGGTACATGACATCACACCCAGCATTTTTTTTTTTTAACTGAGATGCAGTCTTGCAGATTTTGCTGCTCTTGCTAGTCTGGAGTCTTGATCCTCCTAATCTCAGCCTAACCATGTAGCTTCAGAAGATTGATGTGCATCACTGTGCTCAGTATAGATTGAGAAGGGGGTTTCAGGAGCTGCACAGGCTGGCATCAAATTCTGACCCTTCCAAGTAGGCTGCATGTGAGCCACTGGTGCCTGGCAGAAAATATGTTTCAAAAATTGCAGCTGGAGCGGGGTGCTAGTGGCTCACGCCTGTAATCCTAGCTACTCAGGAGGCTGAGATCTGAGGACCTCAGTTCAAAGCCAGCCTGGGCAGAAAAGTCCATGAAACTCTTATCTCCAATAAACCACCAGAAAATTGGAAGTGGTGCTGTGGCTCAAGTGGTAGAGTGCTCGCCTTGAGCTAAAGAGCTGAGGGACAGCACCCAGGCCCAGAGTTCAAGCCCACAACTGACCTCCCCCCCAAAAAAAAATTGCAGCTTGGCACTGGGTGGCTCACTCCTGTAATCCTAGCTACTCAGGAAACAGAGATTTGAGGATTGTGGTTCAACGCCATCCCAGACAGGAAAGTCCATGAGATTCTTATCTCCAACTAGGCACCAAAAAAGCTGGAAGTGGAGCTGTGGTGTGTGTGTGTGTGTGTGTGTGTGTG